>NW_027076128.1:0-127500 GCF_963932015.1 Anas acuta
GCCCGGTGATGTCCGAGGGCGCCCCTCTGCCGCCACCTGCTGGTGGAAAAGGGGTACTGCAGGCGGCCGAGGGGAGCTCATGCCCAGTGACGCCCGAAGGCGCCCCTCTGCCGCCACCTGCTGGTGGAAAACGAATACTGCAGGCGGCCGAGGGGAGCTCATGCCCGGTGACGCCCGAGGGCGCCCCTCTGCCGCCACCTGCTGGTGGAAAACGAGTACTGTAGGCGGCCAGGGGCCGTGCACGCGCGTTGCTTATTACGTCTTTTTTTTTTTTTGATGTGTCAACGGCAGCGGTTTTGGGGTTTCGGTCTGAGGGGTGCTGACATGTCCCCCCCGCACCCCCCCAGGCATCCTGGCCCTGCAGCTGCCCCGGGGGGGCTCGACGCCGAGTTCTACAGGTGAGAACCAGTCCCCTCCGCCCCCTAAATGAGCCCCCAGATCCCCCCCAATTTATTCCCCCCCCCCAGCGCCTGCCTCCACCTGGCCGAGATGCAGCGTCGGGTGCGGGAGGCGCTGGCGGAGCGCGAGCGGCTGCTGCGGGCACGGGTAGGACGGGGGGGGGGGCACCAAAGGGGGGGGGGGTCCATGGGGCTTGGGGGGACCCCAGGGGGGGGGGGGGAACCAAAATGAGGGGGGAACCAAGTGTGCGGGGTTCGGGTTCCGGGGGGACACAGATGCGGGGCGCACCGGGGGGGGGAACCAAAGTGAGGGAGGAACCAAGTGTGCGGGGTTCGGGTTCCGGGGGGACACATTTGTGGGGCGCACCGGGGGGGAACCAAAATGAGGGGGAACCATATGTGCGGGGTGCGGGTTCTGGGGGGACACTTTTGTGGGGCGCACCGGGGGGAACTAAAATGAGGGGGGAACCAAGTGTGCGGGGTGCGGTTGCCGGGGGGACGCATTTGCGGTGCGCACCGGGGGGAACCAAAATGAGGGGGGAACCATATGTGCGGGGTGCGGGTTCTGGGGGGACACTTTTCTGGGGCGCACCGGGGGGAACTAAAATGAGGGGGGAACCAAGTGTGCAGGGTGCGGTTGTCGGGGGGACGCCATTAGGGTTAGGGTTGGGGTTGGAGTTGGGGTTCGGGATAGGTTAGGTTTAGGGTTATGGTTAGGCCGCCGCCTCCTGGTAGAAAAGGGGTACTGCAGGCGGCCGAGGGGAGCTCATGCCCGGTGACGTCCGAGGGCGCCCCTCTGCCGCCACCTGCTGGTGGAAAACGAGTACTGCAGGCGGCCGAGGGGAGCTCATGCCCGGTGACGCCCGAGGGCGCCCCTCTGCCGCCACCTGCTGGTGGAAAAGGGGTACTGCAGGCGGCCGAGGGGAGCTCATGCCCGGTGACGCCCGAGGGCGCCCCTCTGCCGCCACCTGCTGGTGGAAAAGGGGTACTGCAGGCGGCCGAGGGGAGCTCATGCCCGGTGACGCCCGAGGGCGCCCCTCTGCCGCCACCTGCTGGTGGAAAAGGGGTACTGCAGGCGGCCGAGGGGAGCTCATGCCCGGTGACGTTCGAAGGCGCCCCTCTGCCGCCATCTGCTGGTGAAAAAGGGGTCCTGCAGGCGGCCGAGGGGAGCTCATGCCCGGTGCCGCCCGAGGGCGCCCCTCTGCCGCCACCTGCTGGTGGAAAAGGGGTACTGCAGGCGGCCGAGGGGAGCTCATGCCCGGTGACGCCCGAGGGCGCCCCTCTGCCGCCACCTGCTGGTGGAAAAGGGGTACTGCAGGCGGCCGAGGGGAGCTCATGCCCGGTGACGCCGGAGGGCGCCCCTCTGCCGCCACCTGCTGGTGGAAAAGGGGTACTGCAGGCGGCCGAGGGGAGCTCATGCCCGGTGCCGCCCGAGGGCGCCCCTCTGCCGCCACCTGCTGGTGGAAAAGGGGTACTGCAGGCGGCCGAGGGGAGCTCATGCCCGGTGCCGCTCGAGGGCGCCCCTCTGCCGCCAGCTGCTGGTGGAAAAGGGGTACTGCAGGCGGCCGAGGGGAGCTCATGCCCGGTGACGCCCGAGGGCGCCCCTCTGCCGCCACCTGCTGGTGGAAAAGGGGTACTGCAGGCGGCCGAGGGGAGCTCATGCCCGGTGCCGCCCGAGGGCGCCCCTCTGCCGCCACCTGCTGGTGGAAAAGGGGTACTGCAGGCGGCCGAGGGGAGCTCATGCCCGGTGCCGCCCGAGGGCGCCCCTCTGCCGCCAGCTGCTGGTGGAAAAGGGGTACTGCAGGCGGCCGAGGGGAGCTCATGCCCGGTGATGCCCGAGGGCGCCCCTCTGCCGCCACCTGCTGGTGGAAAACGAGTACTGCAGGCGGCCGAGGGGAGCTCATGCCCGGTGACGCCCGAGGGCGCCCCTCTGCCGCCACCTGCTGGTGGAAAAGGGGTACTGCAGGCGGCCGAGGGGAGCTCATGCCCGGTGACGCCCTAGGGCGCCCCTCTGCTGCCACCTGCTGGTGGAAAAGGGGTACTGCAGGCGGCCGAGGGGAACTCATGCCCGGTGACGCCCGAGGGCGCCTCTCTGCCGCCACCTGCTGGTGGAAAAGGGGTACTGCAGGCGGCCGAGGGGAGCTCATGCCCGGTGACGCCCGAGGGCGCCCCTCTGCCGCCACCTGCTGGTGGAAAAGGGATACTGCAGGCGGCCGAGGGGAGCTCATGCCCGGTGACGTTCGAAGGCGCCCCTCTGCCGCCATCTGCTGGTGAAAAAGGGGTCCTGCAGGCGGCCGAGGGGAGCTCATGCCCGGTGCCGCCCGAGGGCGCCCCTCTGCCGCCACCTGCTGGTGGAAAACGAGTACTGCAGGCGGCCGAGGGGAGCTCATGCCCGGTGACGCCCGAGGGCGCCCCTCTGCCGCCACCTGCTGGTGGAAAAGGGGTACTGCAGGCGGCCGAGGGGAGCTCATGCCCGGTGCCGCCCGAGGGCGCCCCTCTGCCGCCACCTGCTGGTGGAAAAGGGGTACTGCAGGCGGCCGAGGGGAGCTCATGCCCGGTGCCGCCCGAGGGCGCCCCTCTGCCGCCACCTGCTGGTGGAAAAGGGGTACTGCAGGCGGCCGAGGGGAGCTCATGCCCGGTGACGCCCGAGGGCGCCCCTCTGCCGCCACCTGCTGGTGGAAAAGGGGTACTGCAGGCGGCCAAGGGGAGCTCATGCCCGGTGACGCCCGAGGGCGCCCCTCTGCCGCCACCTGCTGGTGGAAAAGGGGTACTGCATGCCGCCGAGGGGAGCTCATGCCCGGTGACGCCTGAGGGCGCCTCTCTGCCGCCACCTGCTGGTGGAAAAGGGGTACTGCAGGCGGCCGAGGGGAGCTCATGCCCGGTGCCGCCCGAGGGCGCCCCTCTGCCGCCACCTGCTGGTGGAAAAGGGGTACTGCAGGCGGCCGAGGGGAGCTCATGCCCGGTGACGCCCGAGGGCGCCCCTGTTCCGTTACCTGCTGGTGGAAAAGGGGTACTGCAGGCGGCCGAGGGGAGCTCATGCCCGGTGACGCCCGAGGGCGCCCCTCTGCCGCCACCTGCTGGTGGAAAAGGGGTACTGCAGGCGGCCGAGGGGAGCTCATGCCGGGTGACGTCCGAGGGCGCCCCTCTGCCGCCACCTGCTGGTGGAAAAGGGGTACTGCAGGCGGCCGAGGGGAGCTCATGCCCGGTGACGCCCGAGGGCGCCCCTCTGCCGCCACCTGCTGGTGGAAAACGAGTACTGTAGGCGGCCAGGGGCCGTGCACGCGCGTTGCTTATTACGTCTTTTTTTTTTTTTGATGTGTCAACGGCAGCGGTTTTGGGGTTTCGGTCTGAGGGGTGCTGACATGTCCCCCCCGCACCCCCCCAGGCATCCTGGCCCTGCAGCTGCCCCCGGGGGGGCTCGACGCCGAGTTCTACAGGTGAGAACCAGTCCCCTCCGCCCCCTAAATGCGCCCCCAGACCCCCCCCAATTTATTCCCCCCCCCCAGCGCCTGCCTCCACCTGGCCGAGATGCAGCGTCGGGTGCGGGAGGCGCTGGCGGAGCGCGAGCGGCTGCTGCGGGCACGGGTAGGACGGGGGGGGGGGCAGCAAAGGGGGGGGGGGTCGATGGGGCTTGGGGGGACCCCAAGGGGGGGGGGAACCAAAATGAGGGGGGAACCAAGTGTGCGGGGTTCGGGTTCCGGGGGGACACAGTTGCGGGGCGCACCGGGGGGGGGAACCAAAGTGAGGGTGGAACCAAGTGTGCGGGGTTCGGGTTCCGGGGGGACACATTTGCGGGGCGCACCGGGGGGGAACCAAAATGAGGGGGGAACCATATGTGCGGGGTGCGGGTTCTGGGGGGACACTTTTCTGGGGCGCACCGGGGGAACTAAAATGAGGGGGGAACCAAGTGTGCGGGGTGCGGTTGCCGGGGGGACGCATTTGCGGTGCGCACCGGGGGGGAACCAAAATGAGGGGGGAACCATATGTGCGGGGTGCGGGTTCTGGGGGGACACTTTTCTGGGGCGCACCGGGGGGAACTAAAATGAGGGGGGAACCAAGTGTGCGGGGTGTGGTTGTCGGGGGGACGCCATTAGGGTTAGGGTTGGGGTTGGAGTTGGGGTTCGGGATAGGTTAGGTTTAGGGTTATGGTTAGGCCTCCGCCTCCTGGTGGAAAAGGGGTACTGCAGGCGGCCGATGGGAGCTCATGCCCGGTGACGCCCGAGGGCGCCCCTCTGCTGCCACCTGCTGGTGGAAAAGGGGTACTGCAGGCGGCCGAGGGGAGCTCATGCCCGGTGATGCCCGAGGGCGCCCCTCTGCCGCCACCTGCTGGTGGAAAAGGGGTACTGCAGGCGGCCGAGGGGAGCTCATGACCGGTGATGCCCGAGGGCGCCCCTCTGCCGCCACCTGCTGGTGGAAAAGGGGTACTGCATGCGGCCGAGGGGAGCTCATGCCCGGTGCCGCCCGAGGGCGCCCCTCTGCCGCCAGCTGCTGGTGGAAAAGGGGTACTGCAGGCGGCCGAGGGGAGCTCATGCCCGGTGACGTCCGAGGGCGCCCCTCTGCCGCCACCTGCTGGTGGAAAAGGGGTACTGCAGGCGGCCGAGGGGAGCTCATGCCCGGTGACGCCCGAGGGCGCCCCTCTGCCGCCACCTGCTGGTGGAAAAGGGGTACTGCAGGCGGCCGAGGGGAGCTCATGCCCGGTGACGCCCGAGGGCGCCCCTCTGCCGCCACCTGCTGGTGGAAAAGGGGTACTGCAGGCGGCCGAGGGGAGCTCATGCCCGGTGATGCCCGAGGGCGCCCCTCTGCCGCCACCTGCTGGTGGAAAAGGGGTACTGCAGGCGGCCGAGGGGAGCTCATGCCCGGTGACGCCCGAGGGCGCCCCTCTGCCGCCACCTGCTGGTGGAAAAGGGGTACTGCAGGCGGCCGAGGGGAGCTCATGCCCGGTGACGCCCGAGGGCGCCCCTCTGCTGCCACCTGCTGGTGGAAAAGGGGTACTGCAGGCGGCCGAGGGGAGCTCATGCCCGGTGACGCCTGAGGGCGCCTCTCTGCCGCCACCTGCTGGTGGAAAAGGGGTACTGCAGGCGGCCGAGGGGAGCTCATGCCCGGTGACGCCCGAGGGCGCCCCTCTGCCGCCACCTGCTGGTGGAAAACGAGTACTGCAGGCGGCCGAGAGGAGCTCATGCCCGGTGCCGCCCGAGGGCGCCCCTCTGCCGCCACCTGCTGGTGGAAAAGGGGTACTGCAGGCGGCCGAGGGGAGCTCATGCCCGGTGACGTTCGAAGGCGCCCCTCTGCCGCCATCTGCTGGTGAAAAAGGGGTACTGCAGGCGGCCGAGGGGAGCTCATGCCCGGTGACGCCCGAGGGCGCCCCTCTGCCGCCACCTGCTGGTGGAAAACGAGTACTGCAGGCGGCCGAGGGGAGCTCATGCCCAGTGACGCCCGAGGGCGTCCCTCTGCCGCCACCTGCTGGTGGAAAAGGGGTACTGCAGGCGGCCGAGGGGAGCTCATGCCCGGTGACGTCCGAGGGCGCCCCTCTGCCGCCAGCTGCTGGTGGAAAAGGGGTACTGCAGGCGGCCGAGGGGAGCTTATGCCCGGTGATGTCCGAGGGCGCCCCTCTGCCGCCACCTGCTGGTGGAAAAGGGGTACTGCAGGCGGCCGAGGGGAGCTCATGCCGGGTGACGTCCGAGGGCGCCCCTCTGCCGCCACCTGCTGGTGGAAAACGAATACTGCAGGCGGCCGAGGGGAGCTCATGCCAGGTGACGCCCGAGGGCGCCCCTTTTCCGCCACCTGCTGGTGGAAAAGGGGTACTGCAGGCGGCCGAGGGGAGCTCATGCCCGGTGCCGCCCGAGGGCGCCCCTCTGCCGCCACCTGCTGGTGGAAAAGGGGTACTGCAGGCGGCCGAGGGGAGCTCATGCCGGGTGACGCCCGAGGGCGCCCCTTTTCCGCCACCTGCTGGTGGAAAAGGGGTACTGCAGGCGGCCGAGGGGAGCTCATGCCCGGTGACGTCCGAGGGCGCCCCTCTGCCGCCACCTGCTGGTGGGAAAGGGGTACTGCAGGCGGCCGAGGGGAGCTCATGCCCGGTGCCGCCCGAGGGCGCCCCTCTGCCGCCACCTGCTGGTGGAAAAGGGGTACTGCAGGCGGCCGAGGGGAGCTCATGCCCGGTGACGCCCGAGGGCGCCCCTCTGCCTCCACCTGCTGGTGGAAAAGGGGTACTGCATGCGGCCGAGGGGAGCTCATGCCCGGTGCCGCCCGAGGGCGCCCCTCTGCCGCCACCTGCTGGTGGAAAAGGGGTACTGCAGGCGGCCGAGGGGAGCTCATGCCCGGTGACGCCCGAGGGCGCCCCTCTGCCGCCACCTGCTGGTGGAAAAGGGGTACTGCAGGCGGCCGAGGGGAGCTCATGCCCGGTGATGCCCGAGGGCGCCCCTCTGCCGCCACCTGCTGGTGGAAAAGGGGTACTGCAGGCGGCCGAGGGGAGCTCATGCCCGGTGCCGCCCGAGGGCGCCCCTCTGCCGCCACCTGCTGGTGGAAAAGGGGTACTGCAGGCGGCCGAGGGGAGCTCATGCCCGGTGACGCCCGAGGGCGCCCCTCTGCTGCCACCTGCTGGTGGAAAAGGGGTACTGCAGGCGGCCGAGGGGAGCTCATGCCCGGTGACGCCTGAGGGCGCCTCTCTGCCGCCACCTGCTGGTGGAAAAGGGGTACTGCAGGCGGCCGAGGGGAGCTCATGCCCGGTGACGCCCGAGGGCGCCCCTCTGCTGCCACCTGCTGGTTGAAAAGGGATACTGCAGGAGGCCGAGGGGAGCTCATGCCCGGTGACGTTCGAAGGCGCCCCTCTGCCGCCATCTGCTGGTGAAAAAGGGGTCCTGCAGGCGGCCGAGGGGAGCTCATGCCCGGTGCCGCCCGAGGGCGCCCCTCTGCCGCCACCTGCTGGTGGAAAACGAGTACTGCAGGCGGCCGAGGGGAGCTCATGCCCGGTGACGCCCGAGGGCGCCCCTCTGCCGCCACCTGCTGATGGAAAAGGGGTACTGCAGGCGGCCGAGGGGAGCTCATGCCCGGTGACGCCCGAGGGCGCCCCTCTGCCGCCACCTGCTGGTGGAAAAGGGGTACTGCATGCGGCCGAGGGGAGCTCATGCCCGGTGCCGCCCGAGGGCGCCCCTCTGCCGCCACCTGCTGGTGGAAAAGGGGTACTGCAGGCGGCCGAGGGGAGCTCATGCCCGGTGACGCCCGAGGGCGCCCCTCTGCCTCCACCTGCTGGTGGAAAAGGGGTACTGCAGGCGGCCAAGGGGAGCTCATGCCCGGTGACGCCCGAGGGCGCCCCTCTGCTGCCACCTGCTGGTGGAAAAGGGGTACTGCATGCGGCCGAGGGGAGCTCATGCCCGGTGACGCATGAGGGCGCCTCTCTGCCGCCACCTGCTGGTGGAAAAGGGGTACTGCAGGCGGCCGAGGGGAGCTCATGCCCGGTGCCGCCCGAGGGCGCCCCTCTGCCGCCACCTGCTGGTGGAAAACGAGTACTGCAGGCGGCCGAGGGGAGCTCATGCCCGGTGACGCCCGAGGGCGCCCCTCTGCCGCCACCTGCTGGTGGAAAAGGGGTACTGCAGGCGGCCGAGGGGAGCTCATGCCCGGTGCCGCCCGAGGGCGCCCCTCTGCCGCCACCTGCTGGTGGAAAAGGGGTACTGCAGGCGGCCGAGGGGAGCTCATGCCCGGTGCCGCCCGAGGGCGCCCCTCTGCCGCCACCTGCTGGTGGAAAAGGGGTACTGCAGGCGGCCGAGGGGAGCTCATGCCCGGTGACGCCCGAGGGCGCCCCTCTGCCGCCACCTGCTGGTGGAAAAGGGGTACTGCAGGCGGCCAAGGGGAGCTCATGCCCGGTGACGCCCGAGGGCGCCCCTCTGCCGCCACCTGCTGTGGAAAAGGGGTACTGCATGCCGCCGAGGGGAGCTCATGCCCGGTGACGCCTGAGGGCGCCTCTCTGCCCGCCACCTGCTGGTGGAAAAGGGTACTGCAGGCGGCCGAGGGGAGCTCATGCCCGGTGCCGCCCGAGGGCGCCCTCTGCCGCCACCTGCTGGTGGAAAAGGGGTACTGCAGGCGGCCGAGGGGAGCTCATGCCCGGTGACGCCCGAGGGCGCCCCTGTTCCGTTACCTGCTGGTGGAAAAGGGGTACTGCAGGCGGCCGAGGGGAGCTCATGCCCTGTGACGCCCGAGGGCGCCCCTCTGCCGCCACCTGCTGGTGGAAAAGGGGTACTGCAGGCGGCCGAGGGGAGCTCATGCCGGGTGACGTCCGAGGGCGCCCCTCTGCCGCCACCTGCTGGTGGAAAAGGGGTACTGCAGGCGGCCGAGGGGAGCTCATGCCCGGTGACGCCCGAGGGCGCCCCTCTGCCGCCACCTGCTGGTGGAAAACGAGTACTGTAGGCGGCCAGGGGCCGTGCACGCGCGTTGCTTATTACGTCTTTTTTTTTTTTTGATGTGTCAACGGCAGCGGTTTTGGGGTTTCGGTCTGAGGGGTGCTGACATGTCCCCCCCGCACCCCCCCAGGCATCCTGGCCCTGCAGCTGCCCCCGGGGGGGCTCGACGCCGAGTTCTACAGGTGAGAACCAGTCCCCTCCGCCCCCTAAATGCGCCCCCAGACCCCCCCCAATTTATTCCCCCCCCCCAGCGCCTGCCTCCACCTGGCCGAGATGCAGCGTCGGGTGCGGGAGGCGCTGGCGGAGCGCGAGCGGCTGCTGCGGGCACGGGTAGGACGGGGGGGGGGGCAGCAAAGGGGGGGGGGTCCATGGGGCTTGGGGGGACCCCAAGGGGGGGGGGAACCAAAATGAGGGGGGAACCAAGTGTGCGGGGTTCGGGTTCCGGGGGGACACAGTTGCGGGGCGCACCGGGGGGGGGAACCAAAGTGAGGGTGGAACCAAGTGTGCGGGGTTCGGGTTCCGGGGGGACACATTTGCGGGGCGCACCGGGGGGGAACCAAAATGAGGGGGGAACCATATGTGCGGGGTGCGGGTTCTGGGGGGACACTTTTCTGGGGCGCACCGGGGGAACTAAAATGAGGGGGGAACCAAGTGTGCGGGGTGCGGTTGCCGGGGGGACGCATTTGCGGTGCGCACCGGGGGGGAACCAAAATGAGGGGGGAACCATATGTGCGGGGTGCGGGTTCTGGGGGGACACTTTTCTGGGGCGCACCGGGGGGAACTAAAATGAGGGGGGAACCACGTGTGCGGGGTGTGGTTGTCGGGGGGACGCCATTAGGGTTAGGGTTGGGGTTGGAGTTGGGGTTCGGGATAGGTTAGGTTTAGGGTTATGGTTAGGCCTCCGCCTCCTGGTGGAAAAGGGGTACTGCAGGCGGCCGATGGGAGCTCATGCCCGGTGACGCCCGAGGGCGCCCCTCTGCTGCCACCTGCTGGTGGAAAAGGGGTACTGCAGGCGGCCGAGGGGAGCTCATGCCCGGTGATGCCCGAGGGCGCCCCTCTGCCGCCACCTGCTGGTGGAAAAGGGGTACTGCAGGCGGCCGAGGGGAGCTCATGACCGGTGATGCCCGAGGGCGCCCCTCTGCCGCCACCTGCTGGTGGAAAAGGGGTACTGCAGGCGGCCGAGGGGAGCTCATGCCCGGTGCCGCCCGAGGGCGCCCCTCTGCCGCCAGCTGCTGGTGGAAAAGGGGTACTGCAGGCGGCCGAGGGGAGCTCATGCCCGGTGACGTCCGAGGGCGCCCCTCTGCCGCCACCTGCTGGTGGAAAAGGGGTACTGCAGGCGGCCGAGGGGAGCTCATGCCCGGTGACGCCCGAGGGCGCCCCTCTGCCGCCACCTGCTGGTGGAAAAGGGGTACTGCAGGCGGCCGAGGGGAGCTCATGCCCGGTGACGCCCGAGGGCGCCCCTCTGCCGCCACCTGCTGGTGGAAAAGGGGTACTGCAGGCGGCCGAGGGGAGCTCATGCCCGGTGATGCCCGAGGGCGCCCCTCTGCCGCCACCTGCTGGTGGAAAAGGGGTACTGCAGGCGGCCGAGGGGAGCTCATGCCCGGTGACGCCCGAGGGCGCCCCTCTGCCGCCACCTGCTGGTGGAAAAGGGGTACTGCAGGCGGCCGAGGGGAGCTCATGCCCGGTGACGCCCGAGGGCGCCCCTCTGCCCCCACCTGCTGGTGGAAAAGGGGTACTGCAGGCGGCCGAGGGGAGCTCATGCCCGGTGACGCCTGAGGGCGCCTCTCTGCCGCCACCTGCTGGTGGAAAAGGGGTACTGCAGGCGGCCGAGGGGAGCTCATGCCCGGTGACGCCCGAGGGCGCCCCTCTGCCGCCACCTGCTGGTGGAAAACGAGTACTGCAGGCGGCCGAGAGGAGCTCATGCCCGGTGCCGCCCGAGGGCGCCCCTCTGCCGCCACCTGCTGGTGGAAAAGGGGTACTGCAGGCGGCCGAGGGGAGCTCATGCCCGGTGACGTTCGAAGGCGCCCCTCTGCCGCCATCTGCTGGTGAAAAAGGGGTACTGCAGGCGGCCGAGGGGAGCTCATGCCCGGTGACGCCCGAGGGCGCCCCTCTGCCGCCACCTGCTGGTGGAAAACGAGTACTGCAGGCGGCCGAGGGGAGCTCATGCCCGGTGACGCCCGAGGGCGTCCCTCTGCCGCCACCTGCTGGTGGAAAAGGGGGTACTGCAGGCGGCCGAGGGGAGCTCATGCCCGGTGACGTCCGAGGGCGCCCCTCTGCCGCCAGCTGCTGGTGGAAAAGGGGTACTGCAGGCGGCCGAGGGGAGCTTATGCCCGGTGATGTCCGAGGGCGCCCCTCTGCCGCCACCTGCTGGTGGAAAAGGGGTACTGCAGGCGGCCGAGGGGAGCTCATGCCGGGTGACGTCCGAGGGCGCCCCTCTGCCGCCACCTGCTGGTGGAAAACGAATACTGCAGGCGGCCGAGGGGAGCTCATGCCAGGTGACGCCCGAGGGCGCCCCTTTTCCGCCACCTGCTGGTGGAAAAGGGGTACTGCAGGCGGCCGAGGGGAGCTCATGCCCGGTGCCGCCCGAGGGCGCCCCTCTGCCGCCACCTGCTGGTGGAAAAGGGGTACTGCAGGCGGCCGAGGGGAGCTCATGCCGGGTGACGCCCGAGGGCGCCCCTTTTCCGCCACCTGCTGGTGGAAAAGGGGTACTGCAGGCGGCCGAGGGGAGCTCATGCCCGGTGACGCCCGAGGGCGCCCCTCTGCCGCCACCTGCTGGTGGGAAAGGGGTACTGCAGGCGGCCGAGGGGAGCTCATGCCCGGTGCCGCCCGAGGGCGCCCCTCTGCCGCCACCTGCTGGTGGAAAAGGGGTACTGCAGGCGGCCGAGGGGAGCTCATGCCCGGTGACGCCCGAGGGCGCCCCTCTGCCTCCACCTGCTGGTGGAAAAGGGGTACTGCATGCGGCCGAGGGGAGCTCATGCCCGGTGCCGCCCGAGGGCGCCCCTCTGCCGCCACCTGCTGGTGGAAAAGGGGTACTGCAGGCGGCCGAGGGGAGCTCATGCCCGGTGACGCCCGAGGGCGCCCCTCTGCCGCCAGCTGCTGGTGGAAAAGGGGTACTGCAGGCGGCCGAGGGGAGCTCATGCCCGGTGATGCCCGAGGGCGCCCCTCTGCCGCCACCTGCTGGTGGAAAAGGGGTACTGCAGGCGGCCGAGGGGAGCTCATGCCCGGTGCCGCCCGAGGGCGCCCCTCTGCCGCCACCTGCTGGTGGAAAAGGGGTACTGCAGGCGGCCGAGGGGAGCTCATGCCCGGTGACGCCCTAGGGCGCCCCTCTGCTGCCACCTGCTGGTGGAAAAGGGGTACTGCAGGCGGCCGAGGGGAGCTCATGCCCGGTGACGCCTGAGGGCGCCTCTCTGCCGCCACCTGCTGGTGGAAAAGGGGTACTGCAGGCGGCCGAGGGGAGCTCATGCCCGGTGACGCCCGAGGGCGCCCCTCTGCTGCCACCTGCTGGTGGAAAAGGGATACTGCAGGAGGCCGAGGGGAGCTCATGCCCGGTGACGTTCGAAGGCGCCCCTCTGCCGCCATCTGCTGGTGAAAAAGGGGTCCTGCAGGCGGCCGAGGGGAGCTCATGCCCGGTGCCGCCCGAGGGCGCCCCTCTGCCGCCACCTGCTGGTGGAAAACGAGTACTGCAGGCGGCCGAGGGGAGCTCATGCCCGGTGACGCCCGAGGGCGCCCCTCTGCCGCCACCTGCTGATGGAAAAGGGGGTACTGCAGGCGGCCGAGGGGAGCTCATGCCCGGTGACGCCCGAGGGCGCCCCTCTGCCGCCACCTGCTGGTGGAAAAGGGGTACTGCATGCGGCCGAGGGGAGCTCATGCCCGGTGCCGCCCGAGGGCGCCCCTCTGCCGCCACCTGCTGGTGGAAAAGGGGTACTGCAGGCGGCCGAGGGGAGCTCATGCCCGGTGACGCCCGAGGGCGCCCCTCTGCCTCCACCTGCTGGTGGAAAAGGGGTACTGCAGGCGGCCAAGGGGAGCTCATGCCCGGTGACGCCCGAGGGCGCCCCTCTGCTGCCACCTGCTGGTGGAAAAGGGGTACTGCATGCGGCCGAGGGGAGCTCATGCCCGGTGACGCATGAGGGCGCCTCTCTGCCGCCACCTGCTGGTGGAAAAGGGGTACTGCAGGCGGCCGAGGGGAGCTCATGCCCGGTGCCGCCCGAGGGCGCCCCTCTGCCGCCACCTGCTGGTGGAAAAGGGGTACTGCAGGCGGCCGAGGGGAGCTCATGCCCGGTGACGTCCGAGGGCGCCCCTCTGCCGCCACCTGCTGGTGGAAAAGGGGTACTGCAGGCGGCCGAGGGGAGCTCATGCCCTGTGACGTCCGAGGGCGCCCCTCTGCCGCCACCTGCTGGTGGAAAACGAGTACTGCAGGCGGCCGAGGGGAGCTCATGCCCGGTGCCGCCCGAGGGCGCCCCTCTGCCGCCACCTGCTGGTGGAAAAGGGGTACTGCAGGCGGCCGAGGGGAGCTCATGCCCGGTGACGCCTGAGGGCGCCCCTTTTCCGCCACCTGCTGGTGGAAAAGGGGTACTGCAGGCGGCCGAGGGGAGCTCATGCCCGGTGACGCCCGAGGGCGCCCCTCTGCCGCCACCTGCTGGTGGAAAAGGGGTACTGCAGGCGGCCGAGGGGAGCTCATGCCCGGTGACGCCCGAGGGCGCCCCTTTTCCGCCACCTGCTGGTGGAAAAGGGGTACTGCAGGCGGCCGAGGGGAGCTCATGCCCGGTGACGCCCGAGGGCGCCCCTCTGCCGCCACCTGCTGGTGGGAAAGGGGTACTGCAGGCGGCCGAGGGGAGCTCATGCCCGGTGCCGCCCGAGGGCGCCCCTCTGCCGCCACCTGCTGGTGGAAAAGGGGTACTGCAGGCGGCCGAGGGGAGCTCATGCCCGGTGCCGCCCGAGGGCGCCTCTCTGCCGCCACCTGCTGGTGGAAAAGGGGTACTGCAGGCGGCCGAGGGGAGCTCATGCCCGGTGCCGCCCGAGGGCGCCCCTCTGCCGCCACCTGCTGGTGGAAAAGGGGTACTGCAGGCTGCCGAGGGGAGCTCATGCCCGGTGACGTCCGAGGGCGCCCCTCTGTTGCCACCTGCTGGTGGAAAAGGGGTACTGCAGGCGGCCGAGGGGAGCTCATGCCCTGTGACGTCCGAGGGCGCCCCTCTGCCGCCACCTGCTGGTGGAAAACGAGTACTGCAGGCGGCCGAGGGGAGCTCATGCCCGGTGCCGCCCGAGGGCGCCCCTCTGCCGCCACCTGCTGGTGGAAAAGGGGTACTGCAGGCGGCCGAGGGGAGCTCATGCCCGGTGACGTCCGAGGGCGCCCCTCTGCCGCCACCTGCTGGTGGAAAACGAGTACTGCAGGCGGCCGAGGGGAGCTCATGCCCGGTGCCGCCCGAGGGCGCCCCTCTGCCGCCACCTGCTGGTGGAAAAGGGGTACTGCAGGCGGCCGAGGGGAGCTCATGCCCGGTGACGCCTGAGGGCGCCCCTTTTCCGCCACCTGCTGGTGGAAAAGGGGTACTGCAGGCGGCCGAGGGGAGCTCATGCCCGGTGACGCCCGAGGGCGCCCCTCTGCCGCCACCTGCTGGTGGGAAAGGGGTACTGCAGGCGGCCGAGGGGAGCTCATGCCCGGTGCCGGCCGAGGGCGCCCCTCTGCCGCCAGCTGCTGGTGGAAAGGGGTACTGCAGGCGGCCGAGGGGAGCTCATGCCCGGTGACGTCCGAGGGCGCCCCTCTGCCGCCACCTGCTGGTGGAAAAGGGGGTACTGCAGGCGGCCGAGGGGAGCTCATGCCCGGTGACGCCCGAGGGCGCCCCTCTGCCGCCACCTGCTGGTGGAAAAGGGGTACTGCAGGCGGCCGAGGGGAGCTCATGCCCGGTGACGCCCGAGGGCGCCCCTCTGCCGCCACCTGCTGGTGGAAAAGGGGTACTGCAGGCGGCCGAGGGGAGCTCATGCCCGGTGACGCCCGAGGGCGCCCCTCTGCCGCCACCTGCTGGTGGAAACGAGTACTGCAGGCGGCCGAGGGGAGCTCATGCCCGGTGCCGCCCGAGGGCGCCCCTCTGCCGCCACCTGCTGGTGGAAAAGGGGTACTGCAGGCGGCCGAGGGGAGCTCATGCCCGGTGACGTTCGAAGGCGCCCCTCTGCCGCCATCTGCTGGTGAAAAAGGGGTACTGCAGGGCGGCCGAGGGGAGCTCATGCCCGGTGACGCCCGAGGGCGCCCTCTGCCGCCAGCTGCTGGTGGAAAAGGGGTACTGCAGGCGGCCGAGGGGAGCTTATGCCCGGTGATGTCCGAGGGCGCCCCTCTGCCGCCACCTGCTGGTGGAAAAGGGGTACTGCAGGCGCCGAGGGGAGCTCATGCCCGGTGACGCCCGAAGGCGCCCCTCTGCCGCCACCTGCTGGTGGAAAACGAATACTGCAGGCGGCCGAGGGGAGCTCATGCCAGGTGACGCCCGAGGGCGCCCCTTTTCCGCCACCTGCTGGTGGAAAAGGGGTACTTGCAGGCGGCCGAGGGGAGCTCATGCCCCGGTGCCGCCCGAGGGCGCCCCTCTGCCGCCACCTGCTGGTGGAAAAGGGGTACTGCAGGCGGCCGAGGGGAGCTCATGCCCGGTGACGCCCTGAGGGCGCCCCTTTTCCGCCACCTGCTGGTGGAAAAGGGGTACTGCAGGCGGCCGAGGGGAGCTCATGCCCGGTGACGCCCGAGGGCGCCCTCTGCCGCCACCTGCTGGTGGAAAAGGGGTACTGCAGGCGGCCGAGGGGAGCTCATGCCCGGTGCCGCCCGAGGGCGCCCCTCTGCCGCCACCTGCTGGTGGAAAAGGGGTACTGCAGGCGGCCGAGGGGAGCTCATGCCCGGTGACGCCCGAGGGCGCCCCTCTGCCGCCACCTGCTGGTGGAAAAGGGGTCTGCATGCGGCCGAGGGGAGCTCCTGCCCGGTGCCGCCCGAGGGCGCCCCTCTGCCGCCACCTGCTGGTGGAAAAGGGTACTGCAGGCGGCCGAGGGGAGCTCATGCCCGGTGACGCCTGAGGGCGCCTCTCTGCCGCAACCTGCTGGTGGAAAAGGGGTACTGCAGGCGGCGAGGGGAGCTCATGCCCGGTGCCGCCCGAGGGCGCCCCTCTGCCGCACCTGCTGGTGGAAAAGGGGTACTGCAGGCGGCCGAGGGGAGCTCATGCCCGGTGACGCCCGAGGGCGCCCCTGTTCCGTTACCTGCTGGTGGAAAAGGGGTAGTGCAGGCGGCCGAGGGAGCTCATGCCGGTGACGCCCGAGGGCGCCCCTCTGCCGCCACCTGCTGGTGGAAAAGGGGTACTGCAGGCGGCCGAGGGGAGCTCATGCCGGGTGACGTCCGAGGCGCCCCTCTGCCGCCACCTGCTGGTGGAAAAGGGGTACTGCAGGCGGCCGAGGGGAGCTCATGCCCGGTGACGCCCGAGGGCGCCCCTCTGCCGCCACCTGCTGGTGGAAAACGAGTACTGTAGGCGGCCAGGGGCCGTGCACGCGCGTTGCTTATTACGTCTTTTTTTTTTTTTGATGTGTCAACGGCAGCGGTTTTGGGGTTTCGGTCTGAGGGGTGCTGACATGTCCCCCCCGCACCCCCCCAGGCATCCTGGCCCTGCAGCTGCCCCCGGGGGGGCTCGACGCCGAGTTCTACAGGTGAGAACCAGTCCCCTCCGCCCCCTAAATGCGCCCC
Source organism: Anas acuta (assembly GCF_963932015.1). Taxonomy (NCBI): domain Eukaryota; kingdom Metazoa; phylum Chordata; class Aves; order Anseriformes; family Anatidae; genus Anas; species Anas acuta. The sequence goes on from NW_027076128.1 coordinate 16,488, forward strand.
CAGACCCCCCCCAATTTATTCCCCCCCCACAGCGCCTGCCTCCACCTGGCCGAGATGCAGCGTCGGGTGCGGGAGGCGCTGGCGGAGCGCGAGCGGCTGCTGCGGGCACGGGTAGGACGGGGGGGGGGGCAGCAAAGGGGGGGGGGTCCATGGGGCTTGGGGGGACCCCAAGGGGGGGGGGAACCAAAATGAGGGGGGAACCAAGTGTGCGGGGTTCGGGTTCCGGGGGGACACAGTTGCGGGGCGCACCGGGGGGGGGAACCAAAGTGAGGGTGGAACCAAGTGTGCGGGGTTCGGGTTCCGGGGGGACACATTTGCGGGGCGCACCGGGGGGGAACCAAAATGAGGGGGGAAACATATGTGCGGGGTGCGGGTTCTGGGGGGACACTTTTCTGGGGCGCACCGGGGGAACTAAAATGAGGGGGGAACCAAGTGTGCGGGGTGCGGTTGCCGGGGGGACGCATTTGCGGTGCGCACCGGGGGGGAACCAAAATGAGGGGGGAACCATATGTGCGGGGTGCGGGTTCTGGGGGGACACTTTTCTGGGGCGCACCGGGGGGAACTAAAATGAGGGGGGAACCAAGTGTGCGGGGTGTGGTTGTCGGGGGGACGCCATTAGGGTTAGGGTTGGGGTTGGAGTTGGGGTTCGGGATAGGTTAGGTTTAGGGTTATGGTTAGGCCTCCGCCTCCTGGTGGAAAAGGGGTACTGCAGGCGGCCGATGGGAGCTCATGCCCGGTGACGCCCGAGGGCGCCCCTCTGCTGCCACCTGCTGGTGGAAAAGGGGTACTGCAGGCGGCCGAGGGGAGCTCATGCCCGGTGATGCCCGAGGGCGCCCCTCTGCCGCCACCTGCTGGTGGAAAAGGGGTACTGCAGGCGGCCGAGGGGAGCTCATGACCGGTGATGCCCGAGGGCGCCCCTCTGCCGCCACCTGCTGGTGGAAAAGGGGTACTGCAGGCGGCCGAGGGGAGCTCATGCCCGGTGCCGCCCGAGGGCGCCCCTCTGCCGCCAGCTGCTGGTGGAAAAGGGGTACTGCAGGCGGCCGAGGGGAGCTCATGCCCGGTGACGTCCGAGGGCGCCCCTCTGCCGCCACCTGCTGGTGGAAAAGGGGTACTGCAGGCGGCCGAGGGGAGCTCATGCCCGGTGACGCCCGAGGGCGCCCCTCTGCCGCCACCTGCTGGTGGAAAAGGGGTACTGCAGGCGGCCGAGGGGAGCTCATGCCCGGTGACGCCCGAGGGCGCCCCTCTGCCGCCACCTGCTGGTGGAAAAGGGGTACTGCAGGCGGCCGAGGGGAGCTCATGCCCGGTGATGCCCGAGGGCGCCCCTCTGCCGCCACCTGCTGGTGGAAAAGGGGTACTGCAGGCGGCCGAGGGGAGCTCATGCCCGGTGACGCCCGAGGGCGCCCCTCTGCCGCCACCTGCTGGTGGAAAAGGGGTACTGCAGGCGGCCGAGGGGAGCTCATGCCCGGTGACGCCCGAGGGCGCCCCTCTGCTGCCACCTGCTGGTGGAAAAGGGGTACTGCAGGCGGCCGAGGGGAGCTCATGCCCGGTGACGCCTGAGGGCGCCTCTCTGCCGCCACCTGCTGGTGGAAAAGGGGTACTGCAGGCGGCCGAGGGGAGCTCATGCCCGGTGACGCCCGAGGGCGCCCCTCTGCCGCCACCTGCTGGTGGAAAACGAGTACTGCAGGCGGCCGAGAGGAGCTCATGCCCGGTGCCGCCCGATGGCGCCCCTCTGCCGCCACCTGCTGGTGGAAAAGGGGTACTGCAGGCGGCCGAGGGGAGCTCATGCCCGGTGACGTTCGAAGGCGCCCCTCTGCCGCCATCTGCTGGTGAAAAAGGGGTACTGCAGGCGGCCGAGGGGAGCTCATGCCCGGTGACGCCCGAGGGCGCCCCTCTGCCGCCACCTGCTGGTGGAAAACGAGTACTGCAGGCGGCCGAGGGGAGCTCATGCCCGGTGACGCCCGAGGGCGTCCCTCTGCCGCCACCTGCTGGTGGAAAAGGGGTACTGCAGGCGGCCGAGGGGAGCTCATGCCCGGTGACGTCCGAGGGCGCCCCTCTGCCGCCAGCTGCTGGTGGAAAAGGGGTACTGCAGGCGGCCGAGGGGAGCTTATGCCCGGTGATGTCCGAGGGCGCCCCTCTGCCGCCACCTGCTGGTGGAAAAGGGGTACTGCAGGCGGCCGAGGGGAGCTCATGCCGGGTGACGTCCGAGGGCGCCCCTCTGCCGCCACCTGCTGGTGGAAAACGAATACTGCAGGCGGCCGAGGGGAGCTCATGCCCGGTGACGCCCGAGGGCGCCCCTTTTCCGCCACCTGCTGGTGGAAAAGGGGTACTGCAGGCGGCCGAGGGGAGCTCATGCCCGGTGCCGCCCGAGGGCGCCCCTCTGCCGCCACCTGCTGGTGGAAAAGGGGTACTGCAGGCGGCCGAGGGGAGCTCATGCCGGGTGACGCCCGAGGGCGCCCCTTTTCCGCCACCTGCTGGTGGAAAAGGGGTACTGCAGGCGGCCGAGGGGAGCTCATGCCCGGTGACGCCCGAGGGCGCCCCTCTGCCGCCACCTGCTGGTGGGAAAGGGGTACTGCAGGCGGCCGAGGGGAGCTCATGCCCGGTGCCGCCCGAGGGCGCCCCTCTGCCGCCACCTGCTGGTGGAAAAGGGGTACTGCAGGCGGCCGAGGGGAGCTCATGCCCGGTGACGCCCGAGGGCGCCCCTCTGCCTCCACCTGCTGGTGGAAAAGGGGTACTGCATGCGGCCGAGGGGAGCTCATGCCCGGTGCCGCCCGAGGGCGCCCCTCTGCCGCCACCTGCTGGTGGAAAAGGGGTACTGCAGGCGGCCGAGGGGAGCTCATGCCCGGTGACGCCCGAGGGCGCCCCTCTGCCGCCAGCTGCTGGTGGAAAAGGGGTACTGCAGGCGGCCGAGGGGAGCTCATGCCCGGTGATGCCCGAGGGCGCCCCTCTGCCGCCACCTGCTGGTGGAAAAGGGGTACTGCAGGCGGCCGAGGGGAGCTCATGCCCGGTGCCGCCCGAGGGCGCCCCTCTGCCGCCACCTGCTGGTGGAAAAGGGGTACTGCAGGCGGCCGAGGGGAGCTCATGCCCGGTGACGCCCTAGGGCGCCCCTCTGCTGCCACCTGCTGGTGGACAAGGGGTACTGCAGGCGGCCGAGGGGAGCTCATGCCCGGTGACGCCTGAGGGCGCCTCTCTGCCGCCACCTGCTGGTGGAAAAGGGGTACTGCAGGCGGCCGAGGGGAGCTCATGCCCGGTGACGCCCGAGGGCGCCCCTCTGCTGCCACCTGCTGGTGGAAAAGGGATACTGCAGGAGGCCGAGGGGAGCTCATGCCCGGTGACGTTCGAAGGCGCCCCTCTGCCGCCATCTGCTGGTGAAAAAGGGGTCCTGCAGGCGGCCGAGGGGAGCTCATGCCCGGTGCCGCCCGAGGGCGCCCCTCTGCCGCCACCTGCTGATGGAAAAGGGGTACTGCAGGCGGCCGAGGGGAGCTCATGCCCGGTGACGCCCGAGGGCGCCCCTCTGCCGCCACCTGCTGGTGGAAAAGGGGTACTGCATGCGGCCGAGGGGAGCTCATGCCCGGTGCCGCCCGAGGGCACCCCTCTGCCGCCACCTGCTGGTGGAAAAGGGGTACTGCAGGCGGCCGAGGGGAGCTCATGCCCGGTGACGCCCGAGGGCGCCCCTCTGCCTCCACCTGCTGGTGGAAAAGGGGTACTGCAGGCGGCCAAGGGGAGCTCATGCCCGGTGACGCCCGAGGGCGCCCCTCTGCTGCCACCTGCTGGTGGAAAAGGGGTACTGCATGCGGCCGAGGGGAGCTCATGCCCGGTGACGCATGAGGGCGCCTCTCTGCCGCCACCTGCTGGTGGAAAAGGGGTACTGCAGGCGGCCGAGGGGAGCTCATGCCCGGTGACGCCCGAGGGCGCCCCTCTGCCGCCACCTGCTGGTGGAAAAGGGGTACTGCAGGCGGCCGAGGGGAGCTCATGCCCGGTGACGTCCGAGGGCGCCCCTCTGCCGCCACCTGCTGGTGGAAAAGGGGTACTGCAGGCGGCCGAGGGGAGCTCATGCCCTGTGACGTCCGAGGGCGCCCCTCTGCCGCCACCTGCTGGTGGAAAACGAGTACTGCAGGCGGCCGAGGGGAGCTCATGCCCGGTGCCGCCCGAGGGCGCCCCTCTGCCGCCACCTGCTGGTGGAAAAGGGGTACTGCAGGCGGCCGAGGGGAGCTCATGCCCGGTGACGTCCGAGGGCGCCCCTCTGCCGCCACCTGCTGGTGGAAAACGAGTACTGCAGGCGGCCGAGGGGAGCTCATGCCCGGTGCCGCCCGAGGGCGCCCCTCTGCCGCCACCTGCTGGTGGAAAAGGGGTACTGCAGGCGGCCGAGGGGAGCTCATGCCCGGTGACGCCTGAGGGCGCCCCTTTTCCGCCACCTGCTGGTGGAAAAGGGGTACTGCAGGCGGCCGAGGGGAGCTCATGCCCGGTGACGCCCGAGGGCGCCCCTCTGCCGCCACCTGCTGGTGGGAAAGGGGTACTGCAGGCGGCCGAGGGGAGCTCATGCCCGGTGCCGGCCGAGGGCGCCCCTCTGCCGCCAGCTGCTGGTGGAAAAGGGGTACTGCAGGCGGCCGAGGGGAGCTCATGCCCGGTGACGTCCGAGGGCGCCCCTCTGCCGCCACCTGCTGGTGGAAAAGGGGTACTGCAGGCGGCCGAGGGGAGCTCATGCCCGGTGACGCCCGAGGGCGCCCCTCTGCCGCCACCTGCTGGTGGAAAAGGGGTACTGCAGGCGGCCGAGGGGAGCTCATGCCCGGTGACGCCCGAGGGCGCCCCTCTGCCGCCACCTGCTGGTGGAAAAGGGGTACTGCAGGCGGCCGAGGGGAGCTCATGCCCGGTGACGCCCGAGGGCGCCCCTCTGCCGCCACCTGCTGGTGGAAAAGGGGTACTGCAGGCGGCCGAGGGGAGCTCATGCCCGGTGACGCCCGAGGGCGCCCCTCTGCTGCCACCTGCTGGTGGAAAAGGGGTACTGCAGGCGGCCGAGGGGAGCTCATGCCCGGTGACGCCTGAGGGCGCCTCTCTGCCGCCACCTGCTGGTGGAAAAGGGGTACTGCAGGCGGCCGAGGGGAGCTCATGCCCGGTGACGCCCGAGGGCGCCCCTCTGCCGCCACCTGCTGGTGGAAAACGAGTACTGCAGGCGGCCGAGGGGAGCTCATGCCCGGTGCCGCCCGAGGGCGCCCCTCTGCCGCCACCTGCTGGTGGAAAAGGGGTACTGCAGGCGGCCGAGGGGAGCTCATGCCCGGTGACGTTCGAAGGCGCCCCTCTGCCGCCATCTGCTGGTGAAAAAGGGGTACTGCAGGCGGCCGAGGGGAGCTCATGCCCGGTGACGCCCGAGGGCGCCCCTCTGCCGCCACCTGCTGGTGGAAAACGAGTACTGCAGGCGGCCGAGGGGAGCTCATGCCCGGTGACGCCCGAGGGCGCCCCTCTGCCGCCACCTGCTGGTGGAAAAGGGGTACTGCAGGCGGCCGAGGGGAGCTCATGCCCGGTGACGTCCGAGGGCGCCCCTCTGCCGCCAGCTACTGGTGGAAAAGGGGTACTGCAGGCGGCCGAGGGGAGCTTATGCCCGGTGATGTCCGAGGGCGCCCCTCTGCCGCCACCTGCTGGTGGAAAAGGGGTACTGCAGGCGGCCGAGGGGAGCTCATGCCCGGTGACGCCCGAAGGCGCCCCTCTGCCGCCACCTGCTGGTGGAAAACGAATACTGCAGGCGGCCGAGGGGAGCTCATGCCAGGTGACGCCCGAGGGCGCCCCTTTTCCGCCACCTGCTGGTGGAAAAGGGGTACTGCAGGCGGCCGAGGGGAGCTCATGCCTGGTGACGCCCGAGGGCGCCCCTCTGCCGCCACCTGCTGGTGGAAAAGGGGTACTGCAGGCGGCCGAGGGGAGCTCATGCCCGGTGACGCCCGAGGGCGCCCCTTTTCCGCCACCTGCTGGTGGAAAAGGGGTACTGCAGGCGGCCGAGGGGAGCTCATGCCCGGTGACGCCCGAGGGCGCCCCTCTGCCGCCACCTGCTGGTGGGAAAGGGGTACTGCAGGCGGCCGAGGGGAGCTCATGCCCGGTGCCGCCCGAGGGCGCCCCTCTGCCGCCACCTGCTGGTGGAAAAGGGGTACTGCAGGCGGCCGAGGGGAGCTCATGCCCGGTGACGCCCGAGGGCGCCCCTCTGCCGCCACCTGCTGGTGGAAAAGGGGTACTGCATGCGGCCGAGGGGAGCTCATGCCCGGTGCCGCCCGAGGGCGCCCCTCTGCCGCCACCTGCTGGTGGAAAAGGGGTACTGCAGGCTGCCGAGGGGAGCTCATGCCCGGTGACGTCCGAGGGCGCCCCTCTGTTGCCACCTGCTGGTGGAAAAGGGGTACTGCAGGCGGCCGAGGGGAGCTCATGCCCTGTGACGTCCGAGGGCGCCCCTCTGCCGCCACCTGCTGGTGGAAAACGAGTACTGCAGGCGGCCGAGGGGAGCTCATGCCCGGTGCCGCCCGAGGGCGCCCCTCTGCCGCCACCTGCTGGTGGAAAAGGGGTACTGCAGGCGGCCGAGGGGAGCTCATGCCCGGTGACGTCCGAGGGCGCCCCTCTGCCGCCACCTGCTGGTGGAAAACGAGTACTGCAGGCGGCCGAGGGGAGCTCATGCCCGGTGCCGCCCGAGGGCGCCCCTCTGCCGCCACCTGCTGGTGGAAAAGGGGTACTGCAGGCGGCCGAGGGGAGCTCATGCCCGGTGACGCCCGAGGGCGCCCCTTTTCCGCCACCTGCTGGTGGAAAAGGGGTACTGCAGGCGGCCGAGGGGAGCTCATGCCCGGTGACGCCCGAGGGCGCCCCTCTGCCGCCACCTGCTGGTGGGAAAGGGGTACTGCAGGCGGCCGAGGGGAGCTCATGCCCGGTGCCGGCCGAGGGCGCCCCTCTGCCGCCAGCTGCTGGTGGAAAAGGGGTACTGCAGGCGGCCGAGGGGAGCTCATGCCCGGTGACGTCCGAGGGCGCCCCTCTGCCGCCACCTGCTGGTGGAAAAGGGGTACTGCAGGCGGCCGAGGGGAGCTCATGCCCGGTGACGCCCGAGGGCGCCCCTCTGCCGCCACCTGCTGGTGGAAAAGGGGTACTGCAGGCGGCCGAGGGGAGCTCATGCCCGGTGACGCCCGAGGGCGCCCCTCTGCCGCCACCTGCTGGTGGAAAAGGGGTACTGCAGGCGGCCGAGGGGAGCTCATGCCCGGTGACGCCCGAGGGCGCCCCTCTGCCGCCACCTGCTGGTGGAAAACGAGTACTGCAGGCGGCCGAGGGGAGCTCATGCCCGGTGCCGCCCGAGGGCGCCCCTCTGCCGCCACCTGCTGGTGGAAAAGGGGTACTGCAGGCGGCCGAGGGGAGCTCATGCCCGGTGACGTTCGAAGGCGCCCCTCTGCCGCCATCTGCTGGTGAAAAAGGGGTACTGCAGGCGGCCGAGGGGAGCTCATGCCCGGTGACGCCCGAGGGCGCCCCTCTGCCGCCACCTGCTGGTGGAAAACGAGTACTGCAGGCGGCCGAGGGGAGCTCATGCCCGGTGACGCCCGAGGGCGTCCCTCTGCCGCCACCTGCTGGTGGAAAAGGGGTACTGCAGGCGGCCGAGGGGAGCTCATGCCCGGTGACGTCCGAGGGCGCCCCTCTGCCGCCAGCTGCTGGTGGAAAAGGGGTACTGCAGGTGGCCGAGGGGAGCTTATGCCCGGTGATGTCCGAGGGCGCCCCTCTGCCGCCACCTGCTGGTGGAAAAGGGGTACTGCAGGCGGCCGAGGGGAGCTCATGCCCGGTGACGCCCGAAGGCGCCCCTCTGCCGCCACCTGCTGGTGGAAAACGAATACTGCAGGCGGCCGAGGGGAGCTCATGCCAGGTGACGCCCGAGGGCGCCCCTTTTCCGCCACCTGCTGGTGGAAAAGGGGTACTGCAGGCGGCCGAGGGGAGCTCATGCCCGGTGCCGCCCGAGGGCGCCCCTCTGCCGCCACCTGCTGGTGGAAAAGGGGTACTGCAGGCGGCCGAGGGGAGCTCATGCCCGGTGACGCCCGAGGGCGCCCCTTTTCCGCCACCTGCTGGTGGAAAAGGGGTACTGCAGGCGGCCGAGGGGAGCTCATGCCCGGTGACGCCCGAGGGCGCCCCTCTGCCGCCACCTGCTGGTGGAAAAGGGGTACTGCAGGCGGCCGAGGGGAGCTCATGCCCGGTGCCGCCCGAGGGCGCCCCTCTGCCGCCACCTGCTGGTGGAAAACGAGTACTGCAGGCGGCCGAGGGGAGCTCATGCCCGGTGCCGCCCGAGGGCGCCCCTCTGCCGCCACCTGCTGGTGGAAAAGGGGTACTGCAGGCGGCCGAGGGGAGCTCATGCCCGGTGACGTCCGAGGGCGCCCCTCTGCCGCCACCTGCTGGTGGAAAACGAGTACTGCAGGCGGCCGAGGGGAGCTCATGCCCGGTGCCGCCCGAGGGCGCCCCTCTGCCGCCACCTGCTGGTGGAAAAGGGGTACTGCAGGCGGCCGAGGGGAGCTCATGCCCGGTGACGCCCGAGGGCGCCCCTCTGCCGCCACCTGCTGGTGGAAAAGGGGTACTGCAGGCGGCCGAGGGGAGCTCATGCCCGGTGCCGCCCGAGGGCGCCCCTCTGCCGCCACCTGCTGGTGGGAAAGGGGTACTGCAGGCGGCCGAGGGGAGCTCATGCCCGGTGCCGGCCGAGGGCGCCCCTCTGCCGCCAGCTGCTGGTGGAAAAGGGGTACTGCAGGCGGCCGAGGGGAGCTCATGCCCGGTGCCGCCCGAGGGCGCCCCTCTGCCGCCACCTGCTGGTGGAAAAGGGGTACTGCAGGCGGCCGAGGGGAGCTCATGCCCGGTGCCGCCCGAGGGCGCCCCTCTACCGCCACCTGCTGGTGGAAAAGGGGTACTGCAGGCGGCCGAGGGGAGCTTATGTCCGGTGCCGCCCGAGGGCGCCCCTCTGCCGCCACCTGCTGCTGGAAAAGGGGTACTGCAGGCGGCCGAGGGGAGCTCATGCCCGGTGACGCCCGAGGGCGCCCCTCTGCCGCCACCTGCTGGTGGAAAAGGGGTACTGCAGGCGGCCGAGGGGAGCTCATGCCCGGTGCCGCCCGAGGGCGCCCCTCTGCCGCCACCTGCTGGTGGAAAAGGGGTACTGCAGGCGGCCGAGGGGAGCTCATGCCCGGTGACGCCCGAGGGCGCCCCTCTGCTGCCACCTGCTGGTGGAAAAGGGGTACTGCAGGCGGCCGAGGGGAGCTCATGCCCGGTGACGCCTGAGGGCGCCTCTCTGCCGCCACCTGCTGGTGGAAAAGGGGTACTGCAGGCGGCCGAGGGGAGCTCATGCCCGGTGACGCCCGAGGGCGCCCCTCTGCCGCCACCTGCTGGTGGAAAAGGGATACTGCAGGCGGCCGAGGGGAGCTCATGCCCGGTGACGTTCGAAGGCGCCCCTCTGCCGCAATCTGCTGGTGAAAAAGGGGTCCTGCAGGCGGCCGAGGGGAGCTCATGCCCGGTGCCGCCCGAGGGCGCCCCTCTGCCGCCACCTGCTGGTGGAAAACGAGTACTGCAGGCGGCCGAGGGGAGCTCATGCCCGGTGACGCCCGAGGGCGCCCCTCTGCCGCCACCTGCTGGTGGAAAAGGGGTACTGCAGGCGGCCGAGGGGAGCTCATGCCCGGTGCCGCCCGAGGGCGCCCCTCTGCCGCCACCTGCTGGTGGAAAAGGGGTACTGCAGGCGGCCGAGGGGAGCTCATGCCCGGTGCCGCCCGAGGGCGCCCCTCTGCCGCCACCTGCTGGTGGAAAAGGGGTACTGCAGGCGGCCGAGGGGAGCTCATGCCCGGTGACGCCCGAGGGCGCCCCTCTGCCGCCACCTGCTGGTGGAAAAGGGGTACTGCAGGCGGCCGAGGGGAGCTCATGCCCGGTGACGCCCGAGGGCGCCCCTCTGCTGCCACCTGCTGGTGGAAAAGGAGTACTGCATGCGGCCGAGGGGAGCTCATGCCCGGTGACGCCTGAGGGCGCCTCTCTGCCGCCACCTGCTGGTGGAAAAGGGGTACTGCAGGCGGCCGAGGGGAGCTCATGCCCGGTGCCGCCCGAGGGCGCCCCTCTGCCGCCACCTGCTGGTGGAAAAGGGGTACTGCAGGCGGCCGAGGGGAGCTCATGCCCGGTGCCGCCCGAGGGCGCCCCTCTGCCGCCACCTGCTGGTGGAAAAGGGGTACTGCAGGCGGCCGAGGGGAGCTCATGCCCGGTGACGCCCGAGGGCGCCCCTGTTCCGTTACCTGCTGGTGGAAAAGGGGTACTGCAGGCGGCCGAGGGGAGCTCATGCCCGGTGACGCCCGAGGGCGCCCCTCTGCCGCCACCTGCTGGTGGAAAAGGGGTACTGCTTGTGGCCGAGGGGAGCTCATGCCCGGTGACGCCCGAGGGCGCCCCTTTTCCGCCACCTGCTGGTGGAAAAGGGGTACTGCAGGCGGCCGAGGGGAGCTCATGCCCGGTGACGCCCGAGGGCGCCCCTCTGCCGCCACCTGCTGGTGGAAAAGGGGTACTGCAGGCGGCCGAGGGGAGCTCATGCCCGGTGCCGCCCGAGGGCGCCCCTCTGCCGCCACCTGCTGGTGGAAAAGGGGTACTGCAGGCGGCCGAGGGGAGCTCATGCCGGGTGACGTCCGAGGGCGCCCCTCTGCCGCCACCTGCTGGTGGAAAAGGGGTACTGCAGGCGGCCGAGGGGAGCTCATGCCCGGTGACGTCCGAGGGCGCCCCTCTGCCGCCACCTGCTGGTGGAAAACGAGTACTGCAGGCGGCCGAGGGGAGCTCATGCCCGGTGCCGCCCGAGGGCGCCCCTCTGCCGCCACCTGCTGGTGGAAAAGGGGTACTGCAGGCGGCCGAGGGGAGCTCATGCCCGGTGACGCCTGAGGGCGCCCCTTTTCCGCCACCTGCTGGTGGAAAAGGGGTACTGCAGGCGGCCGAGGGGAGCTCATGCCCGGTGACGCCCGAGGGCGCCCCTCTGCCGCCACCTGCTGGTGGGAAAGGGGTACTGCAGGCGGCCGAGGGGAGCTCATGCCCGGTGCCGGCCGAGGGCGCCCCTCTGCCGCCAGCTGCTGGTGGAAAAGGGGTACTGCAGGCGGCCGAGGGGAGCTCATGCCCGGTGACGTCCGAGGGCGCCCCTCTGCCGCCACCTGCTGGTGGAAAAGGGGTACTGCAGGCGGCCGAGGGGAGCTCATGCCCGGTGACGCCCGAGGGCGCCCCTCTGCCGCCACCTGCTGGTGGAAAAGGGGTACTGCAGGCGGCCGAGGGGAGCTCATGCCCGGTGACGCCCGAGGGCGCCCCTCTGCCGCCACCTGCTGGTGGAAAAGGGGTACTGCAGGCGGCCGAGGGGAGCTCATGCCCGGTGACGCCCGAGGGCGCCCCTCTGCCGCCACCTGCTGGTGGAAAACGAGTACTGCAGGCGGCCGAGGGGAGCTCATGCCCGGTGCCGCCCGAGGGCGCCCCTCTGCCGCCACCTGCTGGTGGAAAAGGGGTACTGCAGGCGGCCGAGGGGAGCTCATGCCCGGTGACGTTCGAAGGCGCCCCTCTGCCGCCATCTGCTGGTGAAAAAGGGGTACTGCAGGCGGCCGAGGGGAGCTCATGCCCGGTGACGCCCGAGGGCGCCCCTCTGCCGCCACCTGCTGGTGGAAAACGAGTACTGCAGGCGGCCGAGGGGAGCTCATGCCCGGTGACGCCCGAGGGCGTCCCTCTGCCGCCACCTGCTGGTGGAAAAGGGGTACTGCAGGCGGCCGAGGGGAGCTCATGCCCGGTGACGTCCGAGGGCGCCCCTCTGCCGCCAGCTGCTGGTGGAAAAGGGGTACTGCAGGTGGCCGAGGGGAGCTTATGCCCGGTGATGTCCGAGGGCGCCCCTCTGCCGCCACCTGCTGGTGGAAAAGGGGTACTGCAGGCGGCCGAGGGGAGCTCATGCCCGGTGACGCCCGAAGGCGCCCCTCTGCCGCCACCTGCTGGTGGAAAACGAATACTGCAGGCGGCCGAGGGGAGCTCATGCCAGGTGACGCCCGAGGGCGCCCCTTTTCCGCCACCTGCTGGTGGAAAAGGGGTACTGCAGGCGGCCGAGGGGAGCTCATGCCCGGTGCCGCCCGAGGGCGCCCCTCTGCCGCCACCTGCTGGTGGAAAAGGGGTACTGCAGGCGGCCGAGGGGAGCTCATGCCCGGTGACGCCCGAGGGCGCCCCTTTTCCGCCACCTGCTGGTGGAAAAGGGGTACTGCAGGCGGCCGAGGGGAGCTCATGCCCGGTGACGCCCGAGGGCGCCCCTCTGCCGCCACCTGCTGGTGGAAAAGGGGTACTGCAGGCGGCCGAGGGGAGCTCATGCCCGGTGCCGCCCGAGGGCGCCCCTCTGCCGCCACCTGCTGGTGGAAAACGAGTACTGCAGGCGGCCGAGGGGAGCTCATGCCCGGTGCCGCCCGAGGGCGCCCCTCTGCCGCCACCTGCTGGTGGAAAAGGGGTACTGCAGGCGGCCGAGGGGAGCTCATGCCCGGTGACGTCCGAGGGCGCCCCTCTGCCGCCACCTGCTGGTGGAAAACGAGTACTGCAGGCGGCCGAGGGGAGCTCATGCCCGGTGCCGCCCGAGGGCGCCCCTCTGCCGCCACCTGCTGGTGGAAAAGGGGTACTGCAGGCGGCCGAGGGGAGCTCATGCCCGGTGACGCCCGAGGGCGCCCCTCTGCCGCCACCTGCTGGTGGAAAAGGGGTACTGCAGGCGGCCGAGGGGAGCTCATGCCCGGTGCCGCCCGAGGGCGCCCCTCTGCCGCCACCTGCTGGTGGGAAAGGGGTACTGCAGGCGGCCGAGGGGAGCTCATGCCCGGTGCCGGCCGAGGGCGCCCCTCTGCCGCCAGCTGCTGGTGGAAAAGGGGTACTGCAGGCGGCCGAGGGGAGCTCATGCCCGGTGCCGCCCGAGGGCGCCCCTCTGCCGCCACCTGCTGGTGGAAAAGGGGTACTGCAGGCGGCCGAGGGGAGCTCATGCCCGGTGCCGCCCGAGGGCGCCCCTCTACCGCCACCTGCTGGTGGAAAAGGGGTACTGCAGGCGGCCGAGGGGAGCTTATGTCCGGTGCCGCCCGAGGGCGCCCCTCTGCCGCCACCTGCTGCTGGAAAAGGGGTACTGCAGGCGGCCGAGGGGAGCTCATGCCCGGTGACGCCCGAGGGCGCCCCTCTGCCGCCACCTGCTGGTGGAAAAGGGGTACTGCAGGCGGCCGAGGGGAGCTCATGCCCGGTGCCGCCCGAGGGCGCCCCTCTGCCGCCACCTGCTGGTGGAAAAGGGGTACTGCAGGCGGCCGAGGGGAGCTCATGCCCGGTGACGCCCGAGGGCGCCCCTCTGCCGCCACCTGCTGGTGGAAAAGGGGTACTGCAGGCGGCCGAGGGGAGCTCATGCCCGGTGACGCCTGAGGGCGCCTCTCTGCCGCCACCTGCTGGTGGAAAAGGGGTACTGCAGGCGGCCGAGGGGAGCTCATGCCCGGTGACGCCCGAGGGCGCCCCTCTGCCGCCACCTGCTGGTGGAAAAGGGATACTGCAGGCGGCCGAGGGGAGCTCATGCCCGGTGACGTTCGAAGGCGCCCCTCTGCCGCAATCTGCTGGTGAAAAAGGGGTCCTGCAGGCGGCCGAGGGGAGCTCATGCCCGGTGCCGCCCGAGGGCGCCCCTCTGCCGCCACCTGCTGGTGGAAAACGAGTACTGCAGGCGGCCGAGGGGAGCTCATGCCCGGTGACGCCCGAGGGCGCCCCTCTGCCGCCACCTGCTGGTGGAAAAGGGGTACTGCAGGCGGCCGAGGGGAGCTCATGCCCGGTGCCGCCCGAGGGCGCCCCTCTGCCGCCACCTGCTGGTGGAAAAGGGGTACTGCAGGCGGCCGAGGGGAGCTCATGCCCGGTGCCGCCCGAGGGCGCCCCTCTGCCGCCACCTGCTGGTGGAAAAGGGGTACTGCAGGCGGCCGAGGGGAGCTCATGCCCGGTGACGCCCGAGGGCGCCCCTCTGCCGCCACCTGCTGGTGGAAAAGGGGTACTGCAGGCGGCCGAGGGGAGCTCATGCCCGGTGACGCCCGAGGGCGCCCCTCTGCTGCCACCTGCTGGTGGAAAAGGAGTACTGCATGCGGCCGAGGGGAGCTCATGCCCGGTGACGCCTGAGGGCGCCTCTCTGCCGCCACCTGCTGGTGGAAAAGGGGTACTGCAGGCGGCCGAGGGGAGCTCATGCCCGGTGCCGCCCGAGGGCGCCCCTCTGCCGCCACCTGCTGGTGGAAAAGGGGTACTGCAGGCGGCCGAGGGGAGCTCATGCCCGGTGACGCCCGAGGGCGCCCCTCTGCCGCCACCTGCTGGTGGAAAAGGGGTACTGCAGGCGGCCGAGGGGAGCTCATGCCCGGTGACGCCCGAGGGCGCCCCTCTGCCGCCACCTGCTGGTGGAAAAGGGGTACTGCAGGCGGCCGAGGGGAGCTCATGACCGGTGATGCCCGAGGGCGCCCCTCTGCCGCCACCTGCTGGTGGAAAAGGGGTACTGCAGGCGGCCGAGGGGAGCTCATGCCCGGTGCCGCCCGAGGGCGCCCCTCTGCCGCCACCTGCTGGTGGAAAAGGGGTACTGCAGGCGGCCGAGGGGAGCTCATGCCCGGTGATGCCCGAGGGCGCCCCTCTGCCGCCACCTGCTGGTGGAAAAGGGGTACTGCAGGCGGCCGAGGGGAGCTCATGCCCGGTGACGCCCGAGGGCGCCCCTCTGCCGCCACCTGCTGGTGGAAAAGGGGTACTGCAGGCGGCCGAGGGGAGCTCATGCCCGGTGACGCCCGAGGGCGCCCCTCTGCTGCCACCTGCTGGTGGAAAAGGGGTACTGCAGGCGGCCGAGGGGAGCTCATGCCCGGTGACGCCTGAGGGCGCCTCTCTGCCGCCACCTGCTGGTGGAAAAGGGGTACTGCAGGCGGCCGAGGGGAGCTCATGCCCGGTGCCGCCCGAGGGCGCCCCTCTGCCGCCACCTGCTGGTGGAAAACGCGTACTGCAGGCGGCCGAGGGGAGCTCATGCCCGGTGCCGCCCGAGGGCGCCCCTCTGCCGCCACCTGCTGGTGGAAAAGGGGTACTGCAGGCGGCCGAGGGGAGCTCATGCCCGGTGACGTTCGAAGGCGCCCCTCTGCCGCCATCTGCTGGTGAAAAAGGGGTACTGCAGGCGGCCGAGGGGAGCTCATGCCCGGTGACGCCCGAGGGCGCCCCTCTGCCGCCACCTGCTGGTGGAAAAGGGGTACTGCTTGCGGCCGAGGGGAGCTCATGCCCGGTGACGCCCGAGGGCGCCCCTCTGCCGCCACCTGCTGGTGGAAAAGGGGTACTGCAGGCGGCCGAGGGGAGCTCATGCCCGGTGACGTCCGAGGGCGCCCCTCTGCCGCCACCTGCTGGTGGAAAAGGGGTACTGCAGGCGGCCGAGGGGAGCTCATGCCCGGTGATGTCCGAGGGCGCCCCTCTGCCGCCACCTGCTGGTGGAAAAGGGGTACTGCAGGCGGCCGAGGGGAGCTCATGCCCGGTGACGCCCGAAGGCGCCCCTCTGCCGCCACCTGCTGGTGGAAAACGAATACTGCAGGCGGCCGAGGGGAGCTCATGCCAGGTGACGCCCGAGGGCGCCCCTCTGCCGCCACCTGCTGGTGGAAAACGAGTACTGTAGGCGGCCAGGGGCCGTGCACGCGCGTTGCTTATTACGTCTTTTTTTTTTTTTGATGTGTCAACGGCAGCGGTTTTGGGGTTTCGGTCTGAGGGGTGCTGACATGTCCCCCCCGCACCCCCCCAGGCATCCTGGCCCTGCAGCTGCCCCCGGGGGGTCTCGACGCCGAGTTCTACAGGTGAGAACCAGTCTCCTCCGCCCCCTAAATGCGCCCCCAGACCCCCCCCAATTTATTCCCCCCCCCCAGCGCCTGCCTCCACCTGGCCGAGATGCAGCGTCGGGTGCGGGAGGCGCTGGCGGAGCGCGAGCGGCTGCTGCGGGCACGGGTAGGACGGGGGGGGGGGCACCAAAGGGGGGGGGGTCCATGGGGCTTGGGGGGACCCCAAGGGGGGGGGGAACCAAAATGAGGGGGGAACCAAGTGTGCGGGGTTCGGGTTCCGGGGGGACACAGTTGCGGGGCGCACCGGGGGGGGGAACCAAAGTGAGGGGGGAACCAAGTGTGCGGGGTTCGGGTTCCGGGGGGACACATTTGCGGGGCGCACCGGGGGGGAACCAAAATGAGGGGGGAACCATATGTGCGGGGTGCGGGTTCTGGGGGGACACTTTTGTGGGGCGCACCGGGGGGAACTAAAATGAGGGGGGAACCAAGTGTGCGGGGTGCGGTTGCCGGGGGGACGCATTTGCGGTGCGCACCGGGGGGGAACCAAAATGAGGGGGGAACCATATGTGCGGGGTGCGGGTTCTGGGGGGACACTTTTCTGGGGCGCACCGGGGGGAACTAAAATGAGGGGGGAACCAAGTGTGCGGGGTGTGGTTGTCGGGGGGACGCCATTAGGGTTAGGGTTGGGGTTGGAGTTGGGGTTCGGGATAGGTTAGGTTTAGGGTTATGGTTAGGCCTCCGCCTCCTGGTGGAAAAGGGGTACTGCAGGCGGCCGAGAGGAGCTCATGCCCGGTGACGCCCGAGGGCGCCCCTCTGCCGCCACCTGCTGGTGGAAAAGGGGTACTGCAGGCGGCCGAGGGGAGCTCATGCCCGGTGACGCCCGAGGGCGCCCCTCTGCCGCCACCTGCTGGTGGAAAAGGGGTACTGCAGGCGGCCGAGGGGAGCTCATGACCGGTGATGCCCGAGGGCGCCCCTCTGCCGCCACCTGCTGGTGGAAAAGGGGTACTGCAGGCGGCCGAGGGGAGCTCATGCCCGGTGACGCCCGAGGGCGCCCCTCTGCCGCCAGCTGCTGGTGGAAAAGGGGTACTGCAGGCGGCCGAGGGGAGCTCATGCCCGGTGACGTCCGAGGGCGCCCCTCTGCCGCCACCTGCTGGTGGAAAAGGGGTACTGCAGGCGGCCGAGGGGAGCTCATGCCCGGTGACGCCCGAGGGCGCCCCTCTGCCGCCACCTGCTGGTGGAAAAGGGGTACTGCAGGCGGCCGAGGGGAGCTCATGCCCGGTGACGCCCGAGGGCGCCCCTCTGCCGCCACCTGCTGGTGGAAAACGCGTACTGCAGGCGGCCGAGGGGAGCTCATGCCCGGTGATGCCCGAGGGCGCCCCTCTGCCGCCACCTGCTGGTGGAAAAGGGGTACTGCAGGCGGCCGAGGGGAGCTCATGCCCGGTGACGCCCGAGGGCGCCCCTCTGCCGCCACCTGCTGGTGGAAAAGGGGTACTGCAGGCGGCCGAGGGGAGCTCATGCCCGGTGACGCCCGAGGGCGCCCCTCTGCTGCCACCTGCTGGTGGAAAAGGGGTACTGCAGGCGGCCGAGGGGAGCTCATGCCCGGTGCCGCCCGAGGGCGCCCCTCTGCCGCCACCTGCTGGTGGAAAAGGGGTACTGCAGGCGGCCGAGGGGAGCTCATGCCCGGTGACGTTCGAAGGCGCCCCTCTGCCGCCATCTGCTGGTGAAAAAGGGGTACTGCAGGCGGCCGAGGGGAGCTCATGCCCGGTGACGCCCGAGGGCGCCCCTCTGCCGCCACCTGCTGGTGGAAAAGGGGTACTGCTTGCGGCCGAGGGGAGCTCATGCCCGGTGCCGCCCGAGGGCGCCCCTCTGCCGCCACCTGCTGGTGGAAAAGGGGTACTGCAGGCGGCCGAGGGGAGCTCATGCCCGGTGACGTCCGAGGGCGCCCCTCTGCCGCCACCTGCTGGTGGAAAAGGGGTACTGCAGGCGGCCGAGGGGAGCTCATGCCCGGTGACGCCTGAGGGCGCCCCTCTGCCGCCAGCTGCTGGTGGAAAAGGGGTACTGCAGGCGGCCGAGGGGAGCTCATGCCCGGTGACGCCCGAAGGCGCCCCTCTGCCGCCACCTGCTGGTGGAAAACGAATACTGCAGGCGGCCGAGGGGAGCTCATGCCAGGTGACGTCCGAGGGCGCCCCTCTGCCGCCACCTGCTGGTGGAAAACGAGTACTGTAGGCGGCCAGGGGCCGTGCACGCGCGTTGCTTATTACGTCTTTTTTTTTTTTTGATGTGTCAACGGCAGCGGTTTTGGGGTTTCGGTCTGAGGGGTGCTGACATGTCCCCCCCGCACCCCCCCAGGCATCCTGGCCCTGCAGCTGCCCCCGGGGGGGCTCGACGCCGAGTTCTACAGGTGAGAACCAGTCCCCTCCGCCCCCTAAATGAGCCCCCAGACCCCCCCCAATTTATTCCCCCCCCCCAGCGCCTGCCTCCACCTGGCCGAGATGCAGCGTCGGGTGCGGGAGGCGCTGGCGGAGCGCGAGCGGCTGCTGCGGGCACGGGTAGGACGGGGGGGGGGCACCAAAGGGGGGGGGGTCCATGGGGCTTGGGGGGACCCCAAGGGGGGGGGGAACCAAAATGAGGGGGGAACCAAGTGTGCGGGGTTCGGGTTCCGGGGGGACACAGTTGCAGGGCGCACCGGGGGGGGGGAACCAAAGTGAGGGGGGAACCAAGTGTGCGGGGTTCGGGTTCCGGGGGGACACATTTGCGGGACGCACCGGGGGGAACCAAAATGAGGGGGGAACCATATGTGCGGGGTGCGGGTTCTGGGGGGACACTTTTCTGGGGCGCACCGGGGGGAACTAAAATGAGGGGGGAACCAAGTGCGCGGGGTGCGGTTGCCGGGGGGACGGATTTGCGGTGCGCACCGGGGGGGAACCAAAATGAGGGGGGAACCATATGTGCGGGGTGCGGGTTCTGGGGGGACACTTTTCTGGGGCGCACCGGGGGGGAACTAAAATGAGGGGGGAACCAAGTGTGCGGGGTGCGGTTGTCGGGGGGACGCCATTAGGGTTAGGGTTGGGGTTGGAGTTGGGGTTCGGGTTAGGTTAGGGTTAGGGTTATGGTTAGGCCGCCGCCTCCTGGTGGAAAAGGGGTACTGCAGGCGGCCGAGGGGAGCTCATTCCCGGTGCCGCCCGAGGGCGCCCCTCTGCCGCCACCTGCTGGTGGAAAAGGGGTACTGCAGGCGGCCGAGGGGAGCTCATGCCCGGTGACGCCCGAGGGCGCCCCTCTGCCGCCACCTGCTGGTGGAAAAGGGGTACTGCAGGCGGCCGAGGGGAGCTCATGCCCGGTGCCGCCCGAGGGCGCCCCTCTGCGGCCACCTGCTGGTGGAAAAGGGGTACTTCAGGCGGCCGAGGGGAGCTCATGCCCGGTGACGCCCGAGGGCGCCCCTCTGCCGCCACCTGCTGGTGGAAAAGGGGTACTGCAGGCGGCCGAGGGGAGCTCATGCCCGGTGCCGCCCAAGGGCGCCCCTCTGCCGCCACCTGCTGGTGGAAAAGGGGTACTGCAGGCGGCCGAGGGGAGCTCATGCCCGGTGCCGCCCGAGGGCGCCCCTCTGCCGCAAGCCTGCTGCTGGAAAAGGGGTACTGCAAGCGGCCGAGGGGAGCTCATGCCCGGTGACGCCCGAGGGCGCCCCTCTGCCGCCACCTGCTGGTGGAAAAGAGGTACTGCAGGCGGCCGAGGGGAGCTCATGCCCGGTGCCGCCCGAGGGCGCCCCTCTGCCGCCACCTGCTGGTGGAAAAGGGGTACTGCAGGCGGCCGAGGGGAGCTCATGCCCAGTGTCGCCCGAGGGCGCCCCTCTGCCGCCACCTGCTGGTGGAAAAGGGGTACTGCAGGCGGCCGAGGGGAGCTCATGCCCGGTGCCGCCCGAGGGCGCCCCTCTGCCGCCACCTGCTGGTGGAAAAGGGGTACTGCAGGCGGCCGAGGGGAGCTCATGCCCGGTGCCGCCCGAGGGCGCCCCTCTGCCGCCACCTGCTGGTGGAAAAGGGGTACTGCAGGCGGCCGAGGGGAGCTCATGCCCGGTGACGCCCGAGGGCGCCCCTCTGCCGCCACCTGCTGGTGGAAAAGGGGTACTGCAGGCGGCCAAGGGGAGCTCATGCCCGGTGACGCCCGAGGGCGCCCCTCTGCCGCCACCTGCTGGTGGAAAAGGGGTACTGCAGGCGGCCGAGGGGAGCTCATGCCCGGTGCCGCCCGAGGGCGCCCCTCTGCCGCCACCTGCTGGTGGAAAAGGGGTACTGCAGGCGGCCGAGGGGAGCTCATGCCCGGTGCCGCCCGAGGGCGCCCCTCTGCCGCCAGCTGCTGGTGGAAAAGGGGTACTGCAGGCGGCCGAGGGGAGCTCATGCCCGGTGACGCCCGAGGGCGCCCCTCTGCCGCCACCTGCTGGTGGAAAACGAGTACTGCAGGCGGCCGAGGGGAGCTCATGCCCGGTGACGCCCGAGGGCGCCCCTCTGCCGCCACCTGCTGGTGGAAAAGGGGTACTGCAGGCGGCCGAGGGGAGCTCATGCCCGGTGCCGCCCGAGGGCGCCCCTCTGCCGCCAGCTTCTGGTGGAAAAGGGGTACTGCAGGCGGCCGAGGGGAGCTCATGCCCGGTGACGCCCGAGGGCGCCCCTCTGCCGCCACCTGCTGGTGGAAAAGGGGTACTGCAGGCGGCCGAGGGGAGCTCATGCCCGGTGACGTCCGAGGGCGCCCCTCTGCCGCCACCTGCTGGTGGAAAACGAGTACTGCAGGCGGCCGAGGGGAGCTCATGCCCGGTGACGCCCGAGGGCGCCCCTCTGCCGCCACGTGCTGGTGGAAAAGGGGTACTGCAGGCGGCCGAGGGGAGCTCATGCCCGGTGACGCCCGAGGGCGCCCCTCTGCCGCCACCTGCTGGTGGAAAAGGGGTACTGCAGGCGGCCGAGGGGAGCTCATGCCCGGTGCCGCCCGAGGGCGCCCCTCTGCCGCCACCTGCTGGTGGAAAAGGGGTACTGCAGGCGGCCGAGGGGAGCTCATGCCCGGTGACGCCCGAGGGCGCCCCTCTGCCGCCACCTGCTGGTGGAAAACGAGTACTGCAGGCGGCCGAGGGGAGCTCATGCCCGGTGACGCCCGAGGGCGCCCCTCTGCCGCCACCTGCTGGTGGAAAAGGGGTACTGCAGGCGGCCGAGGGGAGCTCATGCCCGGTGCCGCCCGAGGGCGCCCCTCTGCCGCCAGCTGCTGGTGGAAAAGGGGTACTGCAGGCGGCCGAGGGGAGCTCATGCCCGGTGCCGCCCGAGGGCGCCCCTCTGCCGCCACCTGCTGGTGGAAAAGGGGTACTGCAGGCGGCCGAGGGGAGCTCATGCCCGGTGACGCCCGAGGGCGCCCCTCTGCCGCCACCTGCTGGTGGAAAAGGGGTACTGCAGGCGGCCGAGGGGAGCTCATGCCCGGTGCCGCCCGAGGGCGCCCCTCTGCCGCCAGCTGCTGGTGGAAAAGGGGTACTGCAGGCGGCCGAGGGGAGCTCATGCCCGGTGACGCCCGAGGGCGCCCCTCTGCCGCCACCTGCTGGTGGAAAAGGGGTACTGCAGGCGGCCGAGGGGAGCTCATGCCCGGTGACGCCCGAGGGCGCCCCTCTGCCGCCACCTGCTGGTGGAAAAGGGGTACTGCAGGCGGCCGAGGGGAGCTCATGCCCGGTGCCGCCCGAGGGCGCCCCTCTGCCGCCACCTGCTGGTGGAAAAGGGGTACTGCAGGCGGCCGAGGGGAGCTCATGCCCGGTGACGTCCGAGGGCGCCCCTCTGCCGCCACCTGCTGGTGGAAAAGGGGTACTGCAGGCGGCCGAGGGGAGCTCATGCCCGGTGACGCCCGAGGGCGCCCCTCTGCCGCCACCTGCTGGTGGAAAAGGGGTACTGCAGGCGGCCGAGGGGAGCTCATGCCCAGTGACGCCCGAGGGCGCCCCTCTGCCGCCACCTGCTGGTGGAAAAGGGGTACTGCAGGCGGCCGAGGGGAGCTCATGCCCGGTGCCGCCCGAGGGCGCCCCTCTGCCGCCAGCTGCTGGTGGAAAAGGGGTACTGCAGGCGGCCGAGGGGAGCTCATGCCCGGTGACGCCCGAGGGCGCCCCTCTGCCGCCACCTGCTGGTGGAAAAGGGGTACTGCAGGCGGCCGAGGGGAGCTCATGCCCGGTGACGCCCGAGGGCGCCCCTCTGCCGCCACCTGCTGGTGGAAAAGGGGTACTGCAGGCGGCCGAGGGGAGCTCATGCCCGGTGCCGCCCGAGGGCGCCCCTCTGCCGCCACCTGCTGGTGGAAAAGGGGTACTGCAGGCGGCCGAGGGGAGCTCATGCCCGGTGCCGCCCGAGGGCGCCCCTCTGCCGCCACCTGCTGGTGGAAAAGGGGTACTGCAGGCGGCCGAGGGGAGCTCATGCCCGGTGACGCCCGAGGGCGCCCCTCTGCCGCCACCTGCTGGTGGAAAAGGGGTACTGCAGGCGGCCGAGGGGAGCTCATGCCCGGTGCCGCCCGAGGGCGCCCCTCTGCCGCCACCTGCTGGTGGAAAACGAGTACTGCAGGCGGCCGAGGGGAGCTCATGCCCGGTGACGCCCGAGGGCGCCCCTCTGCCGCCACCTGCTGGTGGAAAACGCGTACTGCAGGCGGCCGAGGGGAGCTCATGCCCGGTGATGCACGAGGGCGCCCCTCTGCCGCCACCTGCTGGTGGAAAAGGGGTACTGCAGGCGGCCGAGGGGAGCTCATGCCCGGTGCCGCCCGAGGGCGCCCCTCTGCCGCCACCTGCTGGTGGAAAAGGGGTACTGCAGGCGGCCGAGGGGAGCTCATGCCCGGTGACGCCCGAGGGCGCCCCTCTGCCGCCACCTGCTGGTGGAAAAGGGGTACTGCAGGCGGCCGAGGGGAGCTCATGCCCGGTGACGTCCGAGGGCGCCCCTCTGCCGCCACCTGCTGGTGAAAAAGGGGTACTGCAGGCGGCCGAGGGGAGCTCATGCCCGGTGACGCCCGAGGGCGCCCCTCTGCCGCCACCTGCTGGTGGAAAAGGGGTACTGCTTGCGGCCGAGGGGAGCTCATGCCCGGTGACGCCCGAGGGCGCCCCTCTGCCGCCACCTGCTGGTGGAAAAGGGGTACTGCAGGCGGCCGAGGGGAGCTCATGCCCGGTGACGTCCGAGGGCGCCCCTCTGCCGCCACCTGCTGGTGGAAAAGGGGTACTGCAGGCGGCCGAGGGGAGCTCATGCCCGGTGACGCCTGAGGGCGCCCCTCTGCCGCCAGCTGCTGGTGGAAAAGGGGTACTGCAGGCGGCCGAGGGGAGCTCATGCCCGGTGACGCCCGAAGGCGCCCCTCTGCCGCCACCTGCTGGTGGAAAACGAATACTGCAGGCGGCCGAGGGGAGCTCATGCCAGGTGACGTCCGAGGGCGCCCCTCTGCCGCCACCTGCTGGTGGAAAACGAGTACTGTAGGCGGCCAGGGGCCGTGCACGCGCGTTGCTTATTACGTCTTTTTTTTTTTTTGATGTGTCAACGGCAGCGGTTTTGGGGTTTCGGTCTGAGGGGTGCTGACATGTCCCCCCCGCACCCCCCCAGGCATCCTGGCCCTGCAGCTGCCCCCGGGGGGGCTCGACGCCGAGTTCTACAGGTGAGAACCAGTCCCCTCCGCCCCCTAAATGAGCCCCCAGACCCCCCCCAATTTATTCCCCCCACCCAGCGCCTGCCTCCACCTGGCCGAGATGCAGCGTCGGGTGCGGGAGGCGCTGGCGGAGCGCGAGCGGCTGCTGCGGGCACGGGTAGGACGGGGGGGGGGCACCAAAAGGGGGGGGGTCCATGGGGCTTGGGGGGACCCCAAGGGGGGGGGGAACCAAAATGAGGGGGGAACCAAGTGTGCGGGGTTCGGGTTCCGGGGGGACACAGTTGCAGGGCGCACCGGGGGGGGGGAACCAAAGTGAGGGGGGAACCAAGTGTGCGGGGTTCGGGTTCCGGGGGGACACATTTGCGGGACGCACCGGGGGGAACCAAAATGAGGGGGGAACCATATGTGCGGGGTGCGGGTTCTGGGTGGACACTTTTGTGGGGCGCACCGGGGGGAACTAAAATGAGGGGGGAACCAAGTGCGCGGGGTGCGGTTGCCGGGGGGACGGATTTGCGGTGCGCACCGGGGGGGAACCAAAATGAGGGGGGAACCATATGTGCGGGGTGCGGGTTCTGGGGGGACACTTTTCTGGGGCGCACCGGGGGGGAACTAAAATGAGGGGGGAACCAAGTGTGCGGGGTGCGGTTGTCGGGGGGACGCCATTAGGGTTAGGGTTGGGGTTGGAGTTGGGGTTCGGGTTAGGTTAGGGTTAGGGTTATGGTTAGGCCGCCGCCTCCTGGTGGAAAAGGGGTACTGCAGGCGGCCGAGGGGAGCTCATTCCCGGTGCCGCCCGAGGGCGCCCCTCTGCCGCCACCTGCTTGTGGAAAAGGGGTACTGCAGGCGGCCGAGGGGAGCTCATGCCCGGTGACGCCCGAGGGCGCCCCTCTGCCGCCACCTGCTGGTGGAAAAGGGGTACTGCAGGCGGCCGAGGGGAGCTCATGCCCGGTGCCGCCCGAGGGCGCCCCTCTGCGGCCACCTGCTGGTGGAAAAGGGGTACTTCAGGCGGCCGAGGGGAGCTCATGCCCGGTGACGCCCGAGGGCGCCCCTCTGCCGCCACCTGCTGGTGGAAAAGGGGTACTGCAGGCGGCCGAGGGGAGCTCATGCCCGGTGCCGCCCAAGGGCGCCCCTCTGCCGCCACCTGCTGGTGGAAAAGGGGTACTGCAGGCGGCCGAGGGGAGCTCATGCCCGGTGCCGCCCGAGGGCGCCCCTCTGCCGCAAGCCTGCTGCTGGAAAAGGGGTACTGCAAGCGGCCGAGGGGAGCTCATGCCCGGTGACGCCCGAGGGCGCCCCTCTGCCGCCACCTGCTGGTGGAAAAGAGGTACTGCAGGCGGCCGAGGGGAGCTCATGCCCGGTGCCGCCCGAGGGCGCCCCTCTGCCGCCACCTGCTGGTGGAAAAGGGGTACTGCAGGCGGCCGAGGGGAGCTCATGCCCAGTGTCGCCCGAGGGCGCCCCTCTGCCGCCACCTGCTGGTGGAAAAGGGGTACTGCAGGCGGCCGAGGGGAGCTCATGCCCGGTGCCGCCCGAGGGCGCCCCTCTGCCGCCACCTGCTGGTGGAAAAGGGGTACTGCAGGCGGCCGAGGGGAGCTCATGCCCGGTGACGCCCGAGGGCGCCCCTCTGCCGCCACCTGCTGGTGGAAAAGGGGTACTGCAGGCGGCCGAGGGGAGCTCATGCCCGGTGACGCCCGAGGGCGCCCCTCTGCCGCCACCTGCTGGTGGAAAAGGGGTACTGCAGGCGGCCGAGGGGAGCTCATGCCCGGTGACGCCCGAGGGCGCCCCTCTGCCGCCACCTGCTGGTGGAAAAGGGGTACTGCAGGCGGCCGAGGGGAGCTCATGCCCGGTGACGCCCGAGGGCGCCCCTCTGCCGCCACCTGCTGGTGGAAAAGGGGTACTGCAGGCGGCCGAGGGGAGCTCATGCCCGGTGCCGCCCGAGGGCGCCCCTCTGCCGCCAGCTGCTGGTGGAAAAGGGGTACTGCAGGCGGCCGAGGGGAGCTCATGCCCGGTGACGCCCGAGGGCGCCCCTCTGCCGCCACCTGCTGGTGGAAAACGAGTACTGCAGGCGGCCGAGGGGAGCTCATGCCCGGTGACGCCCGAGGGCGCCCCTCTGCCGCCACCTGCTGGTGGAAAAGGGGTACTGCAGGCGGCCGAGGGGAGCTCATGCCCGGTGCCGCCCGAGGGCGCCCCTCTGCCGCCAGCTTCTGGTGGAAAAGGGGTACTGCAGGCGGCCGAGGGGAGCTCATGCCCGGTGACGCCCGAGGGCGCCCCTCTGCCGCCACCTGCTGGTGGAAAAGGGGTACTGCAGGCGGCCGAGGGGAGCTCATGCCCGGTGACGTCCGAGGGCGCCCCTCTGCCGCCACCTGCTCGTGGAAAACGAGTACTGCAGGCGGCCGAGGGGAGCTCATGCCCGGTGACGCCCGAGGGCGCCCCTCTGCCGCCACGTGCTGGTGGAAAAGGGGTACTGCAGGCGGCCGAGGGGAGCTCATGCCCGGTGACGCCCGAGGGCGCCCCTCTGCCGCCACCTGCTGGTGGAAAAGGGGTACTGCAGGCGGCCGAGGGGAGCTCATGCCCGGTGCCGCCCGAGGGCGCCCCTCTGCCGCCACCTGCTGGTGGAAAAGGGGTACTGCAGGCGGCCGAGGGGAGCTCATGCCCGGTGACGCCCGAGGGCGCCCCTCTGCCGCCACCTGCTGGTGGAAAACGAGTACTGCAGGCGGCCGAGGGGAGCTCATGCCCGGTGACGCCCGAGGGCGCCCCTCTGCCGCCACCTGCTGGTGGAAAAGGGGTACTGCAGGCGGCCGAGGGGAGCTCATGCCCGGTGCCGCCCGAGGGCGCCCCTCTGCCGCCAGCTGCTGGTGGAAAAGGGGTACTGCAGGCGGCCGAGGGGAGCTCATGCCCGGTGCCGCCCGAGGGCGCCCCTCTGCCGCCACCTGCTGGTGGAAAAGGGGTACTGCAGGCGGCCGAGGGGAGCTCATGCCCGGTGACGCCCGAGGGCGCCCCTCTGCCGCCACCTGCTGGTGGAAAAGGGGTACTGCAGGCGGCCGAGGGGAGCTCATGCCCGGTGCCGCCCGAGGGCGCCCCTCTGCCGCCAGCTGCTGGTGGAAAAGGGGTACTGCAGGCGGCCGAGGGGAGCTCATGCCCGGTGACGCCCGAGGGCGCCCCTCTGCCGCCACCTGCTGGTGGAAAAGGGGTACTGCAGGCGGCCGAGGGGAGCTCATGC
The DNA here is from genome assembly GCF_963932015.1 of Anas acuta. Classification (NCBI taxonomy): domain Eukaryota; kingdom Metazoa; phylum Chordata; class Aves; order Anseriformes; family Anatidae; genus Anas; species Anas acuta. Next base: position 43,083 of record NW_027076128.1, read on the forward strand.
CCGGTGACGCCCGAGGGCGCCCCTCTGCCGCCACCTGCTGGTGGAAAAGGGGTACTGCAGGCGGCCGAGGGGAGCTCATGCCCGGTGCCGCCCGAGGGCGCCCCTCTGCCGCCACCTGCTGGTGGAAAAGGGGTACTGCAGGCGGCCGAGGGGAGCTCATGCCCGGTGACGTCCGAGGGCGCCCCTCTGCCGCCACCTGCTGGTGGAAAAGGGGTACTGCAGGCGGCCGAGGGGAGCTCATGCCCGGTGACGCCCGAGGGCGCCCCTCTGCCGCCACCTGCTGGTGGAAAAGGGGTACTGCAGGCGGCCGAGGGGAGCTCATGCCCAGTGACGCCCGAGGGCGCCCCTCTGCCGCCACCTGCTGGTGGAAAAGGGGTACTGCAGGCGGCCGAGGGGAGCTCATGCCCGGTGCCGCCCGAGGGCGCCCCTCTGCCGCCAGCTGCTGGTGGAAAAGGGGTACTGCAGGCGGCCGAGGGGAGCTCATGCCCGGTGACGCCCGAGGGCGCCCCTCTGCCGCCACCTGCTGGTGGAAAAGGGGTACTGCAGGCGGCCGAGGGGAGCTCATGCCCGGTGACGCCCGAGGGCGCCCCTCTGCCGCCACCTGCTGGTGGAAAAGGGGTACTGCAGGCGGCCGAGGGGAGCTCATGCCCGGTGCCGCCCGAGGGCGCCCCTCTGCCGCCACCTGCTGGTGGAAAAGGGGTACTGCAGGCGGCCGAGGGGAGCTCATGCCCGGTGCCGCCCGAGGGCGCCCCTCTGCCGCCACCTGCTGGTGGAAAAGGGGTACTGCAGGCGGCCGAGGGGAGCTCATGCCCGGTGACGCCCGAGGGCGCCCCTCTGCCGCCACCTGCTGGTGGAAAAGGGGTACTGCAGGCGGCCGAGGGGAGCTCATGCCCGGTGCCGCCCGAGGGCGCCCCTCTGCCGCCACCTGCTGGTGGAAAACGAGTACTGCAGGCGGCCGAGGGGAGCTCATGCCCGGTGACGCCCGAGGGCGCCCCTCTGCCGCCACCTGCTGGTGGAAAAGGGGTACTGCAGGCGGCCGAGGGGAGCTCATGCCCGGTGACGCCCGAGGGCGCCCCTCTGCCGCCACCTGCTGGTGGAAAAGGGGTACTGCAGGCGGCCGAGGGGAGCTCATGCCCGGTGCCGCCCGAGGGCGCCCCTCTGCCGCCAGCTGCTGGTGGAAAAGGGGTACTGCAGGCGGCCGAGGGGAGCTCATGCCCGGTGACGCCCGAGGGCGCCCCTCTGCCGCCACCTGCTGGTGGAAAAGGGGTACTGCAGGCGGCCGAGGGGAGCTCATGCCCGGTGACGCCCGAGGGCGCCCCTCTGCCGCCAGCTGCTGGTGGAAAAGGGGTACTGCAGGCGGCCGAGGGGAGCTCATGCCCGGTGACGTCCGAGAACGCCCCTCTGCCGCCACCTGCTGGTGGAAAAGGGGTACTGCAGGCGGCCGAGAAGAGCTCATGCCCGGTGACGCCCGAGGGCGCCCCTCTGCCGCCAGCTGCTGGTGGAAAAGGGGTACTGCAGGCGGCCGAGGGGAGCTCATGCCCGGTGACGCCCGAGGGCGCCCCTCTGCCGCCACCTGCTGGTGGAAAAGGGGTACTGCAGGCGGCCGAGGGGAGCTCATGCCCGGTGCCGCCCGAGGGCGCCCCTCTGCCGCCACCTGCTGGTGGAAAAGGGGTACTGCAGGCGGCCGAGGGGAGCTCATGCCCGGTGCCGCCCGAGGGCGCCCCTCTGCCGCCACCTGCTGGTGGAAAAGGGGTACTGCAGGCGGCCGAGGGGAGCTCATGCCCGGTGCCGCCCGAGGGCGCCCCTCTGCCGCCACCTGCTGGTGGAAAAGGGGTACTGCAGGCGGCCGAGGGGAGCTCATGCCCGGTGACGCCCGAGGGCGCCCCTCTGCCGCCACCTGCTGGAGGAAAAGGGGTACTGCAGGCGGCCGAGGGGAGCTCATGCCCGGTGACGCCCGAGGGCGCCCCTCTGCCGCCACCTGCTGGTGGAAAAGGGGTACTGCAGGCGGCCGAGGAGAGCTCATGCCCGGTGCCGCCCGAGGGCGCCCCTCTGCCGCCACCTGCTGGTGGAAAACGAGTACTGCAGGCGGCCGAGGGGAGCTCATGCCCGGTGACGCCCGAGGGCGCCCCTCTGCCGTTACCTGCTGGTGGAAAAGGGGTACTGCAGGCGGCCGAGGGGAGCTCATGCCCGGTGACGCCCGAGGGCGCCCCTCTGCCGCCACCTGCTGGTGGAAAAGGGGTACTGCAGGCGGCCGAGCGGAGCTCATGCCCGGTGACGCCCGAGGGCGCCCCTCTGCCGCCACCTGCTGGTGGAAAACGAGTACTGCAGGCGGCCGAGGGGAGCTCATGCCCGGTGCCGCCCGAGGGCGCCCCTCTGCCGCCACCTGCTGGTGGAAAAGGGGTACTGCAGGCGGCCGAGGGGAGCTCATGCCCGGTGACGCCCGAGGGCGCCCCTCTGCCGCCACCTGCTGGTGGAAAAGGGGTACTGCAGGCGGACGAGGGGAGCTCATGCCCGGTGACGCCCGAGGGCGCCCCTCTGCCGCCACCTGCTGGTGGAAAAGGGGTACTGCAGGCGGCCGAGGGGAGCTCATGCCCGGTGCCGCCCGAGGGCGCCCCTCTGCCGCCAGCTGCTGGTGGAAAAGGGGTACTGCAGGCGGCCGAGGGGAGCTCATGCCCGGTGACGTCCGAGGGCGCCCCTCTGCCGCCACCTGCTGGTGGAAAAGGGGTACTGCAGGCGGCCGAGGGGAGCTCATGCCCGGTGACGCCCGAGGGCGCCCCTCTGCTGCCACCTGCTGGTTGAAAAGGGGTACTGCAGGCGGCCGAGGGGAGCTCATGCCCGGTGCCGCCCGAGGGCGCCACTCTGCCGCCACCTGCTGGTGGAAAACGAGTACTGCAGGCGGCCGAGGGGAGCTCATGCCCGGTGACGCCCGAGGGCGCCCCTCTGCCGCCACCTGCTGGAGGAAAAGGGGTACTGCAGGCGGCCGAGGGGAGCTCATGCCCGGTGACGTTCGAAGGCGCCCCTCTGCCGCCATCTGCTGGTGAAAAAGGGGTACTGCAGGCGGCCGAGGGGAGCTCATGCCCGGTGACGCCCGAGGGCGCCCCTCTGCCGCCACCTGCTGGTGGAAAACAAGTACTGCAGGCGGCCGAGGGGAGCTCATGCCCGGTGACGCCCGAGGGCGCCCCTCTTCCGTTACCTGCTGGTGGAAAAGGGGTACTGCAGGCGGCCGAGGGGAGCTCATGCCCGGTGACGCCCGAGGGCGCCCCTCTGCCGCCACCTGCTGGTGGAAAAGGGGTACTGCAGGCGGCCAAGGGGAGTTCATGCCCGGTGACGCCCGAGGGCGCCCCTCTGCCGCCACCTGCTGGTGGAAAAGGGGTACTGCAGGCGGCCGAGGGGAGCTCATGCCCGGTGACGCCGGAGGGCGCCCCTCTGCCGCCACCTGCTGGTGGAAAAGGGGTACTGCAGGCGGCCGAGGGAAGCTCATGCCCGGTGCCGCCCGAGGGCGCCCCTCTGCCGCCACCTGCTGGTGGAAAAGGGGTACTGCAGGCGGCCGAGGGGAGCTCATGCCCGGTGACGCCCGAGGGCGCCCCTCTGCCGCCAGCTGCTGGTGGAAAAGGGGTACTGCAGGCGGCCGAGGGGAGCTCATGCCCGGTGATGTCCGAGGGCGCCCCTCTGCCGCCACCTGCTGGTGGAAAAGGGGTACTGCAGGCGGCCGAGGGGAGCTCATGCCCGGTGCCGCCCGAGGGCGCCCCTCTGCCGCCAGCTGCTGGTGGAAAAGGGGTACTGCAGGCGGCCGAGGGGAGCTCATGCCCGGTGACGTCCGAGGGCGCCCCTCTGCCGCCACCTGCTGGTGGAAAAGGGGTACTGCAGGCGGCCGAGGGGAGCTCATGCCCGGTGACGCCCGAGGGCGCCCCTTTGCTGCCACCTGCTGGTTGAAAAGGGGTACTGCAGGCGGCCGAGACGAGCTCATGCCCGGTGCCGCCCGAGGGCGCCACTCTGCCGCCACCTGCTGGTGGAAAACGAGTACTGCAGGCGGCCGAGGGGAGCTCATGCCCGGTGACGCCCGAGGGCGCCCCTCTGCCGCCACCTGCTGGAGGAAAAGGGGTACTGCAGGCGGCCGAGGGGAGCTCATGCCCGGTGACGCCTGAGGGCGCCCCTCTGCCGCCACCTGCTGGAGGAAAAGGGGTACTGCAGGCGGCCGAGGGGAGCTCATGCCCGGTGCTGCCCGAGGGCGCCCCTCTGCCGCCAGCTGCTGGTGGAAAAGGGGTACTGCAGGCGGCCGAGGGGAGCTCATGCCCGGTGCCGCCCGAGGGCGCCCCTCTGCCGCCAGCTTCTGGTGGAAAAGGGGTACTGCAGGCGGCCGAGGGGAGCTCATGCCCGGTGACGCCCGAGGGCGCCCCTCTGCCGCCACCTGCTGGTGGAAAAGGGGTACTGCAGGCGGCCGAGGGGAGCTCATGCCCGGTGACGCCCGAGGGCGCCCCTCTGCCGCCACCTGCTGGTGGAAAACGAGTACTGCAGGCGGCCGAGGGGAGCTCATGCCCGGTGACGCCCGAGGGCGCCCCTCTGCCGCCACCTGCTGGTGGAAAAGGGGTACTGCAGGCGGCCGAGGGGAGCTCATGCCCGGTGACGCCCGAGGGCGCCCCTCTGCCGCCACCTGCTGGTAGAAAAGGGGTACTGCAGGCGGCCGAGGGGAGCTCATGCCCGGTGACGCCCGAGGGCGCCCCTCTGCCGCCACCTGCTGGTGGAAAAGGGGTACTGCAGGCGGCCGAGGGGAGCTCATGCCCGGTGCCGCCCGAGGGCGCCCCTCTGCCGCCAGCTGCTGGTGGAAAAGGGGTACTGCAGGCGGCCGAGGGGAGCTCATGCCCGGTGCCGCCCGAGGGCGCCCCTCTGCCGCCAGCTGCTGGTGGAAAAGGGGTACTGCAGGCGGCCGAGGGGAGCTCATGCCCGGTGACGTCCGAGGGCGCCCCTCTGCCGCCACCTGCTGGTGGAAAAGGGGTACTGCAGGCGGCCGAGGGGAGCTCATGCCCGGTGACGCCCGAGGGCGCCCCTCTGCCGCCACCTGCTGGTGGAAAAGGGGTACTGCAGGCGGCCGAGGGGAGCTCATGCCCAGTGCCGCCCGAGGGCGCCCCTCTGCCGCCACCTGCTGGTGGAAAAGGGGTACTGCAGGCGGCCGAGAAGAGCTCATGCCCGGTGACGCCCGAGGGCGCCCCTCTGCCGCCAGCTGCTGGTGGAAAAGGGGTACTGCAGGCGGCCGAGGGGAGCTCATGCCCGGAGACGTTCGAAGGCGCCCCTCTGCCGCCATCTGCTGGTGAAAAAGGGGTACTGCAGGCGGCCAAGGGGAGCTCATGCCCGGTGCCGCCCGAGGGCGCCCCTCTTCCGCCACCTGCTGGTGGAAAACGAGTACTGCAGGCGGCCGAGGGGAGCTCATGCCCGGTGACGCCCGAGGGCGCCCCTCTGCCGCCAGCTGCTGGTGGAAAAGGGGTACTGCAGGCGGCCGAGGGGAGCTCATGCCCGGTGATGCCCGAGGGCGCCCCTCTGCCGCCAGCTGCTGGTGGAAAAGGGGTACTGCAGGCGGCCGAGGGGAGCTCATGCTCGGTGACGCCCGAGGGCGCCCCTCTGCCGCCACCTGCTGGTGGAAAAGGGGTACTGCAGGCGGCCGAGGGGAGCTCATGCCCGGTGCCGCCCGAGGGCGCCCCTCTGCCGCCACCTGCTGGTGTAAAAGGGGTACTGCAGGCGGCCGAGGGGAGCTCATGCCCGGTGACGCCCGAGGGCGCCCCTCTGCCGCCACCTGCTGGTGGAAAACGAGTACTGCAGGCGGCCGAGGGGAGCTCATGCCCGGTGACGCCCGAGGGCGCCCCTCTGCCGCCACCTGCTGGTGGAAAAGGGGTACTGCAGGCGGCCGAGGGGAGCTCATGCCCGGTGACGCCCGAGGGCGCCCCTCTGCCGCCACCTGCTGGTGGAAAAGGGGTACTGCAGGCGGCCGAGGGGAGCTCATGCCCGGTGCCGCCCGAGGGCGCCCCTCTGCCGCCACCTGCTGGTGGAAAAGGGGTACTGCAGGCGGCCGAGGGGAGCTCATGCCCGGTGACGCCCGAAGGCGCCCCTTTGCCGCCATCTGCTAGTGGAAAAGGGGTACTGTAGGCGGCCGAGACGAGCTCATGCCCGGTGCCGCCCGAGGGCGCCCCTCTGCCGCCACCTGCTGGTGGAAAACGAGTACTGCAGGCGGCCGAGGGGAGCTCATGACCGGTGACGCCCGAGGGCGCCCCTCTGCCGCCATCTGCTAGTGGAAAAGGGGTACTGCAGGCGGCCGAGACGAGCTCATGCCCGGTGACGCCCGAGGGCGCCCCTCTGCTGCCACCTGCTGCTGGAAAAGGGGTACTGCAGGCGGCCGAGACGAGCTCATGCCCGGTGACGCCTGAGGGCGCCCCTCTGCCGCCAGCTGCTGGTGGAAAAGGGGTACTGCAGGCGGCCGAGGGGAGCTCATGCCCGGTGCCGCCCGAGGGCGCCCCTCTGCCGCCACCTGCTGGTGGAAAAGGGGTACTGCAGGCGGCCGAGGGGAGCTCATGCCCGGTGCCGCCCGAGGGCGCCCCTCTGCCGCCACCTGCTGGTGGAAAAGGGGTACTGCAGGCGGCCGAGGGGAGCTCATGCCCGGTGATGTCCGAGGGCGCCCCTCTGCCGCCACCTGCTGGTGGAAAAGGGGTACTGCAGGCGGCCGAGGGGAGCTCATGCCCGGTGACGCCCGAAGGCGCCCCTCTGCCGCCACCTGCTGGTGGAAAACGAATACTGCAGGCGGCCGAGGGGAGCTCATGCCAGGTGACGCCCGAGGGCGCCCCTCTGCCGCCACCTGCTGGTGGAAAACGAGTACTGTAGGCGGCCAGGGGCCGTGCACGCGCGTTGCTTATTACGTCTTTTTTTTTTTTTGATGTGTCAACGGCAGCGGTTTTGGGGTTTCGGTCTGAGGGGTGCTGACATGTCCCCCCCGCACCCCCCCAGGCATCCTGGCCCTGCAGTTTCCCCCGGGGGGGCTCGACGCCGAGTTCTACAGGTGAGAACCAGTCTCCTCCGCCCCCTAAATGAGCCCCCAGACCCCCCCAAATTTATTCCCCCCACCCAGCGCCTGCCTCCACCTGGCCGAGATGCAGCGTCGGGTGCGGGAGGCGCTGGCGGAGCGCGAGCGGCTGCTGCGGGCACGGGTAGGACGGGGGGGGGGGCACCAAAGGGGGGGGGTCCATGGGGCTTGGGGGGACCCCAAGGGGGGGGGGAACCAAAATGAGGGGGGAACCAAGTGTGCGGGGTTCGGGTTCCGGGGGGACACAGTTGCGGGGCGCACCGGGGGGGGGGGAACCAAAGTGAGGGGGGAACCAAGTGTGCGGGGTTCGGGTTCCGGGGGGACACATTTGCGGGGCGCACCGGGGGGGAACAAAAATGAGGGGGGAACCATATGTGCGGGGTGCGGGTTCTGGGGGGACACTTTTCTGGGGCGCACCGGGGGGAACTAAAATGAGGGGGGAACCAAGTGCGCGGGGTGCGGTTGCCGGGGGGACGCATTTGCGGTGCGCACCGGGGGGGAACCAAAATGAGGGGGGAACCATATGTGCGGGGTGCGGGTTCTGGGGGGACACTTTTCTGGGGCGCACCGGGGGGAACTAAAATGAGGGGGGAACCAAGTGTGCGGGGTGCGGTTGTCGGGGGGACGCCATTAGGGTTAGGGTTGGGGTTGGAGTTGGGGTTCGGGTTAGGTTAGGGTTAGGGTTATGGTTAGGCCGCCGCCTCCTGGTGGAAAAGGGGTACTGCAGGCGGCCGAGGGGAGCTCATTCCCGGTGCCGCCCGAGGGCGCCCCTCTGCCGCCACCTGCTGGTGGAAAAGGGGTACTGCAGGCGGCCGAGGGGAGCTCATGCCCGGTGCCGCCCGAGGGCGCCCCTCTGCCGCCACCTGCTGGTGGAAAAGGGGTACTGCAGGCGGCCGAGGGGAGCTCATGCCCGGTGACGCCCGAGGGCGCCCCTCTGCCGCCACCTGCTGGTGGAAAAGGGGTACTGCAGGCGGCCGAGGGGAGCTCATGCCCGGTGCCGCCCGAGGGCGCCCCTCTGCCGCCAGCTGCTGGTGGAAAAGGGGTACTGCAGGCGGCCGAGGGGAGCTCATGCCCGGTGCCGCCCGAGGGCGCCCCTCTGCCGCCACCTGCTGGTGGAAAAGGGGTACTGCAGGCGGCCGAGGGGAGCTCATGCCCGGTGATGCCCGAGGGCGCCCCTCTGCCGCCACCTGCTGGTGGAAAAGGGGTACTGCAGGCGGCCGAGGGGAGCTCATGCCCGGTGACGCCCGAGGGCGCCCCTCTGCCGCCACCTGCTGGTGGAAAAGGGGTACTGCAGGCGGCCGAGGGGAGCTCATGCCCGGTGACGTCCGAGGGCGCCCCTCTGCCGCCACCTGCTGGTGGAAAACGAGTACTGCAGGCGGCCGAGGGGAGCTCATTCCCGGTGCCGCCCGAGGGCGCCCCTCTGCCGCCACCTGCTGGTGGAAAAGGGGTACTGCAGGCGGCCGAGGGGAGCTCATGCCCGGTGACGCCCGAGGGCGCCCCTCTGCCGCCACCTGCTGGTGGAAAAGGGGTACTGCAGGCGGCCGAGGGGAGCTCATGCCCGGTGACGCCCGAGGGCGCCCCTCTGCCGCCACCTGCTGGTGGAAAAGGGGTACTGCAGGCGGCCGAGGGGAGCTCATGCCCGGTGCCGCCCGAGGGCGCCCCTCTGCCGCCAGCTGCTGGTGGAAAAGGGGTACTGCAGGCGGCCGAGGGGAGCTCATGCCCGGTGCCGCCCGAGGGCGCCCCTCTGCCGCCACCTGCTGGTGGAAAAGGGGTACTGCAGGCGGCCGAGGGGAGCTCATGCCCGGTGACGCCCGAGGGCGCCCCTCTGCCGCCACCTGCTGGTGGAAAAGGGGTACTGCAGGCGGCCGAGGGGAGCTCATGCCCGGTGACGCCCGAGGGCGCCCCTCTGCCGCCAGCTGCTGGTGGAAAAGGGGTACTGCAGGCGGCCAAGGGGAGCTCATGCCCGGTGACGCCCGAGGGCGCCCCTCTGCCGCCACCTGCTGGTGGAAAAGGGGTACTGCAGGCGGCCGAGGGGAGCTCATGCCCGGTGACGTCCGAGGGCGCCCCTCTGCCGCCACCTGCTGGTGGAAAAGGGGTACTGCATGCGGCCGAGGAGAGCTCATGCCCGGTGCCGCCCGAGGGCGCCCCTCTGCCGCCAGCTGCTGGTGGAAAAGGGGTACTGCAGGCGACCGAGGGGAGCTCATGCCCGGTGACGCCCGAGGGCGCCCCTCTGCCGCCACCTGCTGGTGGAAAAGGGGTACTGCAGGCGGCCGAGGGGAGCTCATGCCCGGTGCCGCCCGAGGGCGCCCCTCTGCCGCCACCTGCTGGTGGAAAAGGGGTACTGCAGGCGGCCGAGGGGAGCTCATGCCCGGTGACGCCCGAGGGCGCCCCTCTGCCGCCACCTGCTGGTGGAAAAGGGGTACTGCAGGCGGCCGAGGGGAGCTCATGCCCGGTGCCGCCCGAGGGCGCCCCTCTGCCGCCAGCTGCTGGTGGAAAAGGGGTACTGCAGGCGGCCGAGGGGAGCTCATGCCCGGTGCCGCCCGAGGGCGCCCCTCTGCCGCCACCTGCTGGTGGAAAAGGGGGTACTGCAGGCGGCCGAGGGGAGCTCATGCCCGGTGACGCCCGAAGGCGCCCCTTTGCCGCCATCTGCCAGTGGAAAAGGGGTACTGCAGGCGGCCGAGACGAGCTCATGCCCGGTGCCGCCCGAGGGCGCCCCTCTGCCGCCACCTGCTGGTGGAAAACGAGTACTGCAGGCGGCCGAGGGGAGCTCATGACCGGTGACGCCCGAGGGCGCCCCTCTGCCGCCATCTGCTGGTGGAAAACGAGTACTGCAGGCGGCCAAGGGGAGCTCATGACCGGTGACGCCCGAGGGCGCCCCTCTGCCGCCATCTGCTAGTGGAAAAGGGGTACTGCAGGCGGCCGAGGGGAGCTCATGCCCGGTGCCGCCCGAGGGCGCCCCTCTGCCGCCACCTGCTGGTGGAAAAGGGGTACTGCAGGCGGCCGAGGGGAGCTCATGCCCAGTGACGCCCGAGGGCGCCCCTCTGCCGCCAGCTGCTGGTGGAAAAGGGGTACTGCAGGCGGCCGAGGGGAGCTCATGCCCGGTGCCGCCCGAGGGCGCCCCTCTGCCGCCAGCTGCTGGTGGAAAAGGGGTACTGCAGGCGGCCGAGGGGAGCTCATGCCCGGTGACGCCCGAGGGCGCCCCTCTGCCGCCACCTGCTGGTGGAAAAGGGGTACTGCAGGCGGCCGAGGGGAGCTCATGCCCGGTGACGCCCGAGGGCGCCCCTCTGCCGCCACCTGTTGGTGGAAAAGGGGTACTGCAGGCGGCCGAGGGGAGCTCATGCCCGGTGCCGCCCGAGGGCGCCCCTCTGCCGCCACCTGCTGGTGGAAAAGGGGTACTGCAGGCGGCCGAGGGGAGCTCATGCCCGGTGCCGCCCGAGGGCGCCCCTCTGCCGCCACCTGCTGGTGGAAAACGAGTACTGCAGGCGGCCGAGGGGAGCTCATGCCCAGTGACGCCCGAGGACGCCCCTCTGCCGCCACCTGCTGGTGGAAAAGGGGTACTGCAGGCGGCCGAGGGGAGCTCATGCCCGGTGACGTTCGAAGGCGCCCCTCTGCCGCCATCTGCTGGTGAAAAAGGGGTACTGCAGGCGGCCGAGGGGAGCTCATGCCCGGTGCCGCCCGAGGGCGCCCCTCTTCCGCCACCTGCTGGTGGAAAACGAGTACTGCAGGCGGCCGAGGGGAGCTCATGCCCGGTGCCGCCCGAGGGCGCCCCTCTGCCGCCACCTGCTGGTGGAAAAGGGGTACTGCAGGCGGCTGAGGGGAGCTCATGCCCGGTGATGCCCGAGGGCGCCCCTCTGCCGCCAGCTGCTGGTGGAAAAGGGGTACTGCAGGCGGCCGAGGGGAGCTCATGCCCGGTGCCGCCCGAGGGCGCCCCTCTGCCGCCACCTGCTGGTGGAAAAGGGGTACTGCAGGCGGCCGAGGGGAGCTCATGCCCGGTGCCGCCCGAGGGCGCCCCTCTGCCGCCACCTGCTGGTGTAAAAGGGGTACTGCAGGCGGCCGAGGGGAGCTCATGCCCGGTGACGCCCGAGGGCGCCCCTCTGCCGCCACCTGCTGGTGGAAAACGAGTACTGCAGGCGGCCGAGGGGAGCTCATGCCCGGTGACGCCCGAGGGCGCCCCTCTGCCGCCACCTGCTGGTGGAAAAGGGGTACTGCAGGCGGCCGAGGGGAGCTCATGCCCGGTGATGTCCGAGGGCGCCCCTCTGCCGCCACCTGCTGGTGGAAAAGGGGTACTGCAGGCGGCCGAGGGGAGCTCATGCCCGGTGACGCCCGAAGGCGCCCCTCTGCCGCCACCTGCTGGTGGAAAACGAATACTGCAGGCGGCCGAGGGGAGCTCATGCCAGGTGACGCCCGAGGGCGCCCCTCTGCCGCCACCTGCTGGTGGAAAACGAGTACTGTAGGCGGCCAGGGGCCGTGCACGCGCGTTGCTTATTACGTCTTTTTTTTTTTTTGATGTGTCAACGGCAGCGGTTTTGGGGTTTCGGTCTGAGGGGTGCTGACATGTCCCCCCCGCACCCCCCCAGGCATCCTGGCCCTGCAGTTTCCCCCGGGGGGGCTCGACGCCGAGTTCTACAGGTGAGAACCAGTCTCCTCCGCCCCCTAAATGAGCCCCCAGACCCCCCCAAATTTATTCCCCCCACCCAGCGCCTGCCTCCACCTGGCCGAGATGCAGCGTCGGGTGCGGGAGGCGCTGGCGGAGCGCGAGCGGCTGCTGCGGGCACGGGTAGGACGGGGGGGGGGGCACCAAAGGGGGGGGGTCCATGGGGCTTGGGGGGACCCCAAGGGGGGGGGGAACCAAAATGAGGGGGGAACCAAGTGTGCGGGGTTCGGGTTCCGGGGGGACACAGTTGCGGGGCGCACCGGGGGGGGGGAACCAAAGTGAGGGGGGAACCAAGTGTGCGGGGTTCGGGTTCCGGGGGGACACATTTGCGGGGCGCACCGGGGGGGAACCAAAATGAGGGGGGAACCATATGTGCGGGGTGCGGGTTCTGGGGGGACACTTTTCTGGGGCGCACCGGGGGGAACTAAAATGAGGGGGGAACCAAGTGCGCGGGGTGCGGTTGCCGGGGGGACGCATTTGCGGTGCGCACCGGGGGGGAACCAAAATGAGGGGGGAACCATATGTGCGGGGTGCGGGTTCTGGGGGGACACTTTTCTGGGGCGCACCGGGGGGAACTAAAATGAGGGGGGAACCAAGTGTGCGGGGTGCGGTTGTCGGGGGGACGCCATTAGGGTTAGGGTTGGGGTTGGAGTTGGGGTTCGGGTTAGGTTAGGGTTAGGGTTATGGTTAGGCCGCCGCCTCCTGGTGGAAAAGGGGTACTGCAGGCGGCCGAGGGGAGCTCATTCCCGGTGCCGCCCGAGGGCGCCCCTCTGCCGCCACCTGCTGGTGGAAAAGGGGTACTGCAGGCGGCCGAGGGGAGCTCATGCCCGGTGCCGCCCGAGGGCGCCCCTCTGCCGCCACCTGCTGGTGGAAAAGGGGTACTGCAGGCGGCCGAGGGGAGCTCATGCCCGGTGACGCCCGAGGGCGCCCCTCTGCCGCCACCTGCTGGTGGAAAAGGGGTACTGCAGGCGGCCGAGGGGAGCTCATGCCCGGTGCCGCCCGAGGGCGCCCCTCTGCCGCCAGCTGCTGGTGGAAAAGGGGTACTGCAGGCGGCCGAGGGGAGCTCATGCCCGGTGCCGCCCGAGGGCGCCCCTCTGCCGCCACCTGCTGGTGGAAAAGGGGTACTGCAGGCGGCCGAGGGGAGCTCATGCCCGGTGATGCCCGAGGGCGCCCCTCTGCCGCCACCTGCTGGTGGAAAAGGGGTACTGCAGGCGGCCGAGGGGAGCTCATGCCCGGTGACGCCCGAGGGCGCCCCTCTGCCGCCACCTGCTGGTGGAAAAGGGGTACTGCAGGCGGCCGAGGGGAGCTCATGCCCGGTGACGTCCGAGGGCGCCCCTCTGCCGCCACCTGCTGGTGGAAAACGAGTACTGCAGGCGGCCGAGGGGAGCTCATTCCCGGTGCCGCCCGAGGGCGCCCCTCTGCCGCCACCTGCTGGTGGAAAAGGGGTACTGCAGGCGGCCGAGGGGAGCTCATGCCCGGTGACGCCCGAGGGCGCCCCTCTGCCGCCACCTGCTGGTGGAAAAGGGGTACTGCAGGCGGCCGAGGGGAGCTCATGCCCGGTGACGCCCGAGGGCGCCCCTCTGCCGCCACCTGCTGGTGGAAAAGGGGTACTGCAGGCGGCCGAGGGGAGCTCATGCCCGGTGCCGCCCGAGGGCGCCCCTCTGCCGCCAGCTGCTGGTGGAAAAGGGGTACTGCAGGCGGCCGAGGGGAGCTCATGCCCGGTGCCGCCCGAGGGCGCCCCTCTGCCGCCACCTGCTGGTGGAAAAGGGGTACTGCAGGCGGCCGAGGGGAGCTCATGCCCGGTGACGCCCGAGGGCGCCCCTCTGCCGCCACCTGCTGGTGGAAAAGGGGTACTGCAGGCGGCCGAGGGGAGCTCATGCCCGGTGACGCCCGAGGGCGCCCCTCTGCCGCCAGCTGCTGGTGGAAAAGGGGTACTGCAGGCGGCCAAGGGGAGCTCATGCCCGGTGACGCCCGAGGGCGCCCCTCTGCCGCCACCTGCTGGTGGAAAAGGGGTACTGCAGGCGGCCGAGGGGAGCTCATGCCCGGTGACGTCCGAGGGCGCCCCTCTGCCGCCACCTGCTGGTGGAAAAGGGGTACTGCATGCGGCCGAGGAGAGCTCATGCCCGGTGCCGCCCGAGGGCGCCCCTCTGCCGCCAGCTGCTGGTGGAAAAGGGGTACTGCAGGCGACCGAGGGGAGCTCATGCCCGGTGACGCCCGAGGGCGCCCCTCTGCCGCCACCTGCTGGTGGAAAAGGGGTACTGCAGGCGGCCGAGGGGAGCTCATGCCCGGTGCCGCCCGAGGGCGCCCCTCTGCCGCCACCTGCTGGTGGAAAAGGGGTACTGCAGGCGGCCGAGGGGAGCTCATGCCCGGTGACGCCCGAGGGCGCCCCTCTGCCGCCACCTGCTGGTGGAAAAGGGGTACTGCAGGCGGCCGAGGGGAGCTCATGCCCGGTGCCGCCCGAGGGCGCCCCTCTGCCGCCACCTGCTGGTGGAAAAGGGGTACTGCAGGCGGCCGAGGGGAGCTCATGCCCGGTGACGCCCGAGGGCGCCCCTCTGCCGCCACCTGCTGGTGGAAAAGGGGTACTGCAGGCGGCCGAGGGGAGCTCATGCCCGGTGACGCCCGAAGGCGCCCCTTTGCCGCCATCTGCCAGTGGAAAAGGGGTACTGCAGGCGGCCGAGACGAGCTCATGCCCGGTGCCGCCCGAGGGCGCCCCTCTGCCGCCACCTGCTGGTGGAAAACGAGTACTGCAGGCGGCCGAGGGGAGCTCATGACCGGTGACGCCCGAGGGCGCCCCTCTGCCGCCATCTGCTGGTGGAAAACGAGTACTGCAGGCGGCCAAGGGGAGCTCATGACCGGTGACGCCCGAGGGCGCCCCTCTGCCGCCATCTGCTAGTGGAAAAGGGGTACTGCAGGCGGCCGAGGGGAGCTCATGCCCGGTGCCGCCCGAGGGCGCCCCTCTGCCGCCACCTGCTGGTGGAAAAGGGGTACTGCAGGCGGCCGAGGGGAGCTCATGCCCAGTGACGCCCGAGGGCGCCCCTCTGCCGCCAGCTGCTGGTGGAAAAGGGGTACTGCAGGCGGCCGAGGGGAGCTCATGCCCGGTGCCGCCCGAGGGCGCCCCTCTGCCGCCAGCTGCTGGTGGAAAAGGGGTACTGCAGGCGGCCGAGGGGAGCTCATGCCCGGTGATGCCCGAGGGCGCCCCTCTGCCGCCACCTGCTGGTGGAAAAGGGGTACTGCAGGCGGCCGAGGGGAGCTCATGCCCGGTGACGCCCGAGGGCGCCCCTCTGCCGCCACCTGTTGGTGGAAAAGGGGTACTGCAGGCGGCCGAGGGGAGCTCATGCCCGGTGCCGCCCGAGGGCGCCCCTCTGCCGCCACCTGCTGGTGGAAAAGGGGTACTGCAGGCGGCCGAGGGGAGCTCATGCCCGGTGCCGCCCGAGGGCGCCCCTCTGCCGCCACCTGCTGGTGGAAAACGAGTACTGCAGGCGGCCGAGGGGAGCTCATGCCCAGTGACGCCCGAGGACGCCCCTCTGCCGCCACCTGCTGGTGGAAAAGGGGTACTGCAGGCGGCCGAGGGGAGCTCATGCCCGGTGACGTTCGAAGGCGCCCCTCTGCCGCCATCTGCTGGTGAAAAAGGGGTACTGCAGGCGGCCGAGGGGAGCTCATGCCCGGTGCCGCCCGAGGGCGCCCCTCTTCCGCCACCTGCTGGTGGAAAACGAGTACTGCAGGCGGCCGAGGGGAGCTCATGCCCGGTGACGCCCGAGGGCGCCCCTCTGCCGCCACCTGCTGGTGGAAAAGGGGTACTGCAGGCGGCTGAGGGGAGCTCATGCCCGGTGATGCCCGAGGGCGCCCCTCTGCCGCCAGCTGCTGGTGGAAAAGGGGTACTGCAGGCGGCCGAGGGGAGCTCATGCTCGGTGACGCCCGAGGGCGCCCCTCTGCCGCCACCTGCTGGTGGAAAAGGGGTACTGCAGGCGGCCGAGGGGAGCTCATGCCCGGTGCCGCCCGAGGGCGCCCCTCTGCCGCCACCTGCTGGTGTAAAAGGGGTACTGCAGGCGGCCGAGGGGAGCTCATGCCCGGTGACGCCCGAGGGCGCCCCTCTGCCGCCACCTGCTGGTGGAAAACGAGTACTGCAGGCGGCCGAGGGGAGCTCATGCCCGGTGACGCCCGAGGGCGCCCCTCTGCCGCCACCTGCTGGTGGAAAAGGGGTACTGCAGGCGGCCGAGGGGAGCTCATGCCCGGTGCCGCCCGAGGGCGCCCCTCTGCCGCCACCTGCTGGTGGAAAAGGGGTACTGCAGGCGGCCGAGGGGAGCTCATGCCCGGTGCCGCCCGAGGGCGCCCCTCTGCCGCCACCTGCTGGTGGAAAAGGGGTACTGCAGGCGGCCGAGGGGAGCTCATGCCCGGTGACGCCCGAAGGCGCCCCTTTGCCGCCATCTGCTAGTGGAAAAGGGGTACTGTAGGCGGCCGAGACGAGCTCATGCCCGGTGCCGCCCGAGGGCGCCCCTCTGCCGCCACCTGCTGGTGGAAAACGAGTACTGCAGGCGGCCGAGGGGAGCTCATGACCGGTGACGCCCGAGGGCGCCCCTCTGCCGCCATCTGCTAGTGGAAAAGGGGTACTGCAGGCGGCCGAGACGAGCTCATGCCCGGTGACGCCCGAGGGCGCCCCTCTGCTGCCACCTGCTGCTGGAAAAGGGGTACTGCAGGCGGCCGAGACGAGCTCATGCCCGGTGACGCCTGAGGGCGCCCCTCTGCCGCCAGCTGCTGGTGGAAAAGGGGTACTGCAGGCGGCCGAGGGGAGCTCATGCCCGGTGCCGCCCGAGGGCGCCCCTCTGCCGCCACCTGCTGGTGGAAAAGGGGTACTGCAGGCGGCCGAGGGGAGCTCATGCCCGGTGACGCCCGAGGGCGCCCCTCTGCCGCCACCTGCTGGTGGAAAAGGGGTACTGCAGGCGGCCGAGGGGAGCTCATGCCCGGTGATGTCCGAGGGCGCCCCTCTGCCGCCACCTGCTGGTGGAAAAGGGGTACTGCAGGCGGCCGAGGGGAGCTCATGCCCGGTGACGCCCGAAGGCGCCCCTCTGCCGCCACCTGCTGGTGGAAAACGAATACTGCAGGCGGCCGAGGGGAGCTCATGCCAGGTGCCGCCCGAGGGCGCCCCTCTGCCGCCACCTGCTGGTGGAAAACGAGTACTGTAGGCGGCCAGGGGCCGTGCACGCGCGTTGCTTATTACGTCTTTTTTTTTTTTTGATGTGTCAACGGCAGCGGTTTTGGGGTTTCGGTCTGAGGGGTGCTGACATGTCCCCCCCGCACCCCCCCAGGCATCCTGGCCCTGCAGCTGCCCCCGGGGGGGCTCGACGCCGAGTTCTACAGGTGAGAACCAGTCTCCTCCGCCCCCTAAATGAGCCCCCAGACCCCCCCCAATTTATTCCCTCCACCCAGCGCCTGCCTCCACCTGGCCGAGATGTAGCGTCGGGTGCGGGAGGCGCTGGCGGAGCGCGAGCGGCTGCTGCGGGCACGGGTAGGACGGGGGGGGGGGCACCAAAGGGGGGGGGTCCATGGGGCTTGGGGGGACCCCAAGGGGGGGGGGAACCAAAATGAGGGGGGAACCAAGTGTGCGGGGTTCGGGTTCCGGGGGGACACAGTTGCGGGGCGCACCGGGGGGGGGGGAACCAAAGTGAGGGGGGAACCAAGTGTGCGGGGTTCGGGTTCCGGGGGGACACATTTGCGGGGCGCACCGGGGGGGAACCAAAATGAGGGGGGAACCATATGTGCGGGGTGCGGGTTCTGGGGGGACACTTTTCTGGGGCGCACCGGGGGGAACTAAAATGAGGGGGGAACCAAGTGCGCGGGGTGCGGTTGCCGGGGGGACGCATTTGCGGTGCGCACCGGGGGGGAACCAAAATGAGGGGGGAACCATATGTGCGGGGTGCGGGTTCTGGGGGGACACTTTTCTGGGGCGCACCGGGGGGAACTAAAATGAGGGGGGAACCAAGTGTGCGGGGTGCGGTTGTCGGGGGGACGCCATTAGGGTTAGGGTTGGGGTTGGAGTTGGGGTTCGGGTTAGGTTAGGGTTAGGGTTATGGTTAGGCCGCCGCCTCCTGGTGGAAAAGGGGTACTGCAGGCGGCCGAGGGGAGCTCATTCCCGGTGCCGTCCGAGGGCGCCCCTCTGCCGCCACCTGCTGGTGGAAAAGGGGTACTGCAGGCGGCCGAGGGGAGCTCATGCCCGGTGCCGCCCGAGGGCGCCCCTCTGCCGCCACCTGCTGGTGGAAAAGGGGTACTGCAGGCGGCCGAGGGGAGCTCATGCCCGGTGACGCCCGAGGGCGCCCCTCTGCCGCCACCTGCTGGTGGAAAAGGGGTACTGCAGGCGGCCGAGGGGAGCTCATGCCCGGTGCCGCCCGAGGGCGCCCCTCTGCCGCCAGCTGCTGGTGGAAAAGGGGTACTGCAGGCGGCCGAGGGGAGCTCATGCCCGGTGCCGCCCGAGGGCGCCCCTCTGCCGCCACCTGCTGGTGGAAAAGGGGTACTGCAGGCGGCCGAGGGGAGCTCATGCCCGGTGATGCCCGAGGGCGCCCCTCTGCCGCCACCTGCTGGTGGAAAAGGGGTACTGCAGGCGGCCGAGGGGAGCTCATGCCCGGTGACGCCCGAGGGCGCCCCTCTGCCGCCACCTGCTGGTGGAAAAGGGGTACTGCAGGCGGCCGAGGGGAGCTCATGCCCGGTGACGTCCGAGGGCGCCCCTCTGCCGCCACCTGCTGGTGGAAAACGAGTACTGCAGGCGGCCGAGGGGAGCTCATTCCCGGTGCCGCCCGAGGGCGCCCCTCTGCCGCCACCTGCTGGTGGAAAAGGGGTACTGCAGGCGGCCGAGGGGAGCTCATGCCCGGTGACGCCCGAGGGCGCCCCTCTGCCGCCACCTGCTGGTGGAAAAGGGGTACTGCAGGCGGCCGAGGGGAGCTCATGCCCGGTGACGCCCGAGGGCGCCCCTCTGCCGCCACCTGCTGGTGGAAAAGGGGTACTGCAGGCGGCCGAGGGGAGCTCATGCCCGGTGCCGCCCGAGGGCGCCCCTCTGCCGCCAGCTGCTGGTGGAAAAGGGGTACTGCAGGCGGCCGAGGGGAGCTCATGCCCGGTGCCGCCCGAGGGCGCCCCTCTGCCGCCACCTGCTGGTGGAAAAGGGGTACTGCAGGCGGCCGAGGGGAGCTCATGCCCGGTGACGCCCGAGGGCGCCCCTCTGCCGCCACCTGCTGGTGGAAAAGGGGTACTGCAGGCGGCCGAGGGGAGCTCATGCCCGGTGACGCCCGAGGGCGCCCCTCTGCCGCCAGCTGCTGGTGGAAAAGGGGTACTGCAGGCGGCCGAGGGGAGCTCATGCCCGGTGACGCCCGAGGGCGCCCCTCTGCCGCCACCTGCTGGTGGAAAAGGGGTACTGCAGGCGGCCGAGGGGAGCTCATGCCCGGTGACGTCCGAGGGCGCCCCTCTGCCGCCACCTGCTGGTGGAAAAGGGGTACTGCATGCGGCCGAGGAGAGCTCATGCCCGGTGCCGCCCGAGGGCGCCCCTCTGCCGCCAGCTGCTGGTGGAAAAGGGGTACTGCAGGCGACCGAGGGGAGCTCATGCCCGGTGACGCCCGAGGGCGCCCCTCTGCCGCCACCTGCTGGTGGAAAAGGGGTACTGCAGGCGGCCGAGGGGAGCTCATGCCCGGTGCCGCCCGAGGGCGCCCCTCTGCCGCCACCTGCTGGTGGAAAAGGGGTACTGCAGGCGGCCGAGGGGAGCTCATGCCCGGTGACGCCCGAGGGCGCCCCTCTGCCGCCACCTGCTGGTGGAAAAGGGGTACTGCAGGCGGCCGAGGGGAGCTCATGCCCGGTGCCGCCCGAGGGCGCCCCTCTGCCGCCACCTGCTGGTGGAAAAGGGGTACTGCAGGCGGCCGAGGGGAGCTCATGCCCGGTGCCGCCCGAGGGCGCCCCTCTGCCGCCACCTGCTGGTGGAAAAGGGGTACTGCAGGCGGCCGAGGGGAGCTCATGCCCGGTGACGCCCGAAGGCGCCCCTTTGCCGCCATCTGCCAGTGGAAAAGGGGTACTGCAGGCGGCCGAGACGAGCTCATGCCCGGTGCCGCCCGAGGGCGCCCCTCTGCCGCCACCTGCTGGTGGAAAACGAGTACTGCAGGCGGCCGAGGGGAGCTCATGACCGGTGACGCCCGAGGGCGCCCCTCTGCCGCCATCTGCTGGTGGAAAACGAGTACTGCAGGCGGCCAAGGGGAGCTCATGACCGGTGACGCCCGAGGGCGCCCCTCTGCCGCCATCTGCTAGTGGAAAAGGGGTACTGCAGGCGGCCGAGGGGAGCTCATGCCCGGTGCCGCCCGAGGGCGCCCCTCTGCCGCCACCTGCTGGTGGAAAAGGGGTACTGCAGGCGGCCGAGGGGAGCTCATGCCCAGTGACGCCCGAGGGCGCCCCTCTGCCGCCAGCTGCTGGTGGAAAAGGGGTACTGCAGGCGGCCGAGGGGAGCTCATGCCCGGTGCCGCCCGAGGGCGCCCCTCTGCCGCCAGCTGCTGGTGGAAAAGGGGTACTGCAGGCGGCCGAGGGGAGCTCATGCCCGGTGACGCCCGAGGGCGCCCCTCTGCCGCCACCTGCTGGTGGAAAAGGGGTACTGCAGGCGGCCGAGGGGAGCTCATGCCCGGTGACGCCCGAGGGCGCCCCTCTGCCGCCACCTGTTGGTGGAAAAGGGGTACTGCAGGCGGCCGAGGGGAGCTCATGCCCGGTGCCGCCCGAGGGCGCCCCTCTGCCGCCACCTGCTGGTGGAAAAGGGGTACTGCAGGCGGCCGAGGGGAGCTCATGCCCGGTGCCGCCCGAGGGCGCCCCTCTGCCGCCACCTGCTGGTGGAAAACGAGTACTGCAGGCGGCCGAGGGGAGCTCATGCCCAGTGACGCCCGAGGACGCCCCTCTGCCGCCACCTGCTGGTGGAAAAGGGGTACTGCAGGCGGCCGAGGGGAGCTCATGCCCGGTGACGTTCGAAGGCGCCCCTCTGCCGCCATCTGCTGGTGAAAAAGGGGTACTGCAGGCGGCCGAGGGGAGCTCATGCCCGGTGCCGCCCGAGGGCGCCCCTCTTCCGCCACCTGCTGGTGGAAAACGAGTACTGCAGGCGGCCGAGGGGAGCTCATGCCCGGTGACGCCCGAGGGCGCCCCTCTGCCGCCACCTGCTGGTGGAAAAGGGGTACTGCAGGCGGCTGAGGGGAGCTCATGCCCGGTGATGCCCGAGGGCGCCCCTCTGCCGCCAGCTGCTGGTGGAAAAGGGGTACTGCAGGCGGCCGAGGGGAGCTCATGCTCGGTGACGCCCGAGGGCGCCCCTCTGCCGCCACCTGCTGGTGGAAAAGGGGTACTGCAGGCGGCCGAGGGGAGCTCATGCCCGGTGCCGCCCGAGGGCGCCCCTCTGCCGCCACCTGCTGGTGGAAAAGGGGTACTGCAGGCGGCCGAGGGGAGCTCATGCCCGGTGACGCCCGAGGGCGCCCCTCTGCCGCCACCTGCTGGTGGAAAACGAGTACTGCAGGCGGCCGAGGGGAGCTCATGCCCGGTGACGCCCGAGGGCGCCCCTCTGCCGCCACCTGCTGGTGGAAAAGGGGTACTGCAGGCGGCCGAGGGGAGCTCATGCCCGGTGACGCCCGAGGGCGCCCCTCTGCCGCCAGCTGCTGGTGGAAAAGGGGTACTGCAGGCGGCCGAGGGGAGCTCATGCCCGGTGCCGCCCGAGGGCGCCCCTCTGCCGCCACCTGCTGGTGGAAAAGGGGTACTGCAGGCGGCCGAGGGGAGCTCATGCCCGGTGACGCCCGAAGGCGCCCCTTTGCCGCCATCTGCTAGTGGAAAAGGGGTACTGTAGGCGGCCGAGACGAGCTCATGCCCGGTGCCGCCCGAGGGCGCCCCTCTGCCGCCACCTGCTGGTGGAAAACGAGTACTGCAGGCGGCCGAGGGGAGCTCATGACCGGTGACGCCCGAGGGCGCCCCTCTGCCGCCATCTGCTAGTGGAAAAGGGGTACTGCAGGCGGCCGAGACGAGCTCATGCCCGGTGACGCCCGAGGGCGCCCCTCTGCTGCCACCTGCTGCTGGAAAAGGGGTACTGCAGGCGGCCGAGACGAGCTCATGCCCGGTGACGCCTGAGGGCGCCCCTCTGCCGCCAGCTGCTGGTGGAAAAGGGGTACTGCAGGCGGCCGAGGGGAGCTCATGCCCAGTGACGCCCGAGGGCGCCCCTCTGCCGCCAGCTGCTGGTGGAAAAGGGGTACTGCAGGCGGCCGAGGGGAGCTCATGCCCGGTGCCGCCCGAGGGCGCCCCTCTGCCGCCACCTGCTGGTGGAAAAGGGGTACTGCAGGCGGCCGAGGGGAGCTCATGCCCGGTGACGCCCGAGGGCGCCCCTCTGCCGCCACCTGCTGGTGGAAAACGAGTACTGTAGGCGGCCAGGGGCCGTGCACGCGCGTTGCTTATTACGTCTTTTTTTTTTTTTGATGTGTCAACGGCAGCGGTTTTGGGGTTTCGGTCTGAGGGGTGCTGACATGTCCCCCCCGCACCCCCCCAGGCATCCTGGCCCTGCAGCTGCCCCCGGGGGGGCTCGACGCCGAGTTCTACAGGTGAGAACCAGTCTCCTCCGCCCCCTAAATGAGCCCCCAGACCCCCCCCAATTTATTCCCCCCACCCAGCGCCTGCCTCCACCTGGCCGAGATGCAGCGTCGGGTGCGGGAGGCGCTGGCGGAGCGCGAGCGGCTGCTGCGGGCACGGGTAGGACGGGGGGGGGGGCACCAAAGGGGGGGGGTCCATGGGGCTTGGGGGGACCCCAAGGGGGGGGGGAACCAAAGTGAGGGGGGAACCAAGTGTGCGGGGTTCGGGTTCCGGGGGGACACAGTTGCGGGGCGCACCGGGGGGGGGGGAACCAAAGTGAGGGGGGAACCAAGTGTGCGGGGTTCGGGTTCCGGGGGGACACATTTGCGGGGCGCACCGGGGGGGAACCAAAATGAGGGGGGAACCATATGTGCGGGGTGCGGGTTCTGGGTGGACACTTTTGTGGGGCGCACCGGGGGGAACTAAAATGAGGGGGGAACCAAGTGCGCGGGGTGCGGTTGCCGGGGGGACGCATTTGCGGTGCGCACCGGGGGGGAACCAAAATGAGGGGGGAACCATATGTGCGGGGTGCGGGTTCTGGGGGGACACTTTTCTGGGGCGCACCGGGGGGAACTAAAATGAGGGGGGAACCAAGTGTGCGGGGTGCGGTTGTCGGGGAGACGCCATTAGGGTTAGGGTTGGGGTTGGAGTTGGGGTTCGGGTTAGGTTAGGGTTAGGGTTATGGTTAGGCCGCCGCCTCCTGGTGGAAAAGGGGTACTGCAGGCGGCCGAGGGGAGCTCATGCCCGGTGCCGCCCGAGGGCGCCCCTCTGCCGCCACCTGCTGGTGGAAAAGGGGTACTGCAGGCGGCCGAGGGGAGCTCATGCCCGGTGCCGCCCGAGGGCGCCCCTCTGCCGCCACCTGCTGGTGGAAAAGGGGTACTGCAGGCGGCCGAGGGGAGCTCATGCCCGGTGACGCCCGAGGGCGCCCCTCTGCCGCCACCTGCTGGTGGAAAAGGGGTACTGCAGGCGGCCGAGGGGAGCTCATGCCCGGTGCCGCCCGAGGGCGCCCCTCTGCCGCCAGCTGCTGGTGGAAAAGGGGTACTGCAGGCGGCCGAGGGGAGCTCATGCCCGGTGCCGCCCGAGGGCGCCCCTCTGCCGCCACCTGCTGGTGGAAAAGGGGTACTGCAGGCGGCCGAGGGGAGCTCATGCCCGGTGATGCCCGAGGGCGCCCCTCTGCCGCCACCTGCTGGTGGAAAAGGGGTACTGCAGGCGGCCGAGGGGAGCTCATGCCCGGTGACGCCCGAGGGCGCCCCTCTGCCGCCACCTGCTGGTGGAAAAGGGGTACTGCAGGCGGCCGAGGGGAGCTCATGCCCGGTGACGTCCGAGGGCGCCCCTCTGCCGCCACCTGCTGGTGGAAAACGAGTACTGCAGGCGGCCGAGGGGAGCTCATTCCCGGTGCCGCCCGAGGGCGCCCCTCTGCCGCCACCTGCTGGTGGAAAAGGGGTACTGCAGGCGGCCGAGGGGAGCTCATGCCCGGTGACGCCCGAGGGTGCCCCTCTGCCGCCACCTGCTGGTGGAAAAGGGGTACTGCAGGCGGCCGAGGGGAGCTCATGCCCGGTGACGCCCGAGGGCGCCCCTCTGCCGCCACCTGCTGGTGGAAAAGGGGTACTGCAGGCGGCCGAGGGGAGCTCATGCCCGGTGCCGCCCGAGGGCGCCCCTCTGCCGCCAGCTGCTGGTGGAAAAGGGGTACTGCAGGCGGCCGAGGGGAGCTCATGCCCGGTGCCGCCCGAGGGCGCCCCTCTGCCGCCACCTGCTGGTGGAAAAGGGGTACTGCAGGCGGCCGAGGAGAGCTCATGCCCGGTGACGCCCGAGGGCGCCCCTCTGCCGCCACCTGCTGGTGGAAAAGGGGTACTGCAGGCGGCCGAGGGGAGCTCATGCCCGGTGACGCCCGAGGGCGCCCCTCTGCCGCCACCTGCTGGTGGAAAAGGGGTACTGCAGGCGGCCAAGGGGAGCTCATGCCCGGTGACGCCCGAGGGCGCCCCTCTGCCGCCACCTGCTGGTGGAAAAGGGGTACTGCAGGCGGCCGAGGGGAGCTCATGCCCGGTGACGTCCGAGGGCGCCCCTCTGCCGCCACCTGCTGGTGGAAAAGGGGTACTGCAGGCGGCCGAGGAGAGCTCATGCCCGGTGCCGCCCGAGGGCGCCCCTCTGCCGCCAGCTGCTGGTGGAAAAGGGGTACTGCAGGCGACCGAGGGGAGCTCATGCCCGGTGACGCCCGAGGGCGCCCCTCTGCCGCCACCTGCTGGTGGAAAAGGGGTACTGCAGGCGGCCGAGGGGAGCTCATGCCCGGTGACGCCCGAGGGCGCCCCTCTGCCGCCACCTGCTGCTGGAAAAGGGGTACTGCAGGCGGCCGAGGGGAGCTCATGCCCGGTGACGCCCGAGGGCGCCCCTCTGCCGCCACCTGCTGGTGGAAAAGGGGTACTGCAGGCGGCCGAGGGGAGCTCATGCCCGGTGCCGCCCGAGGGCGCCCCTCTGCCGCCACCTGC
Organism: Anas acuta; assembly: GCF_963932015.1. Lineage (NCBI taxonomy): Eukaryota > Metazoa > Chordata > Aves > Anseriformes > Anatidae > Anas > Anas acuta. The sequence goes on from NW_027076128.1 coordinate 67,885, forward strand.
TGGTGGAAAAGGGGTACTGCAGGCGGCCGAGGGGAGCTCATGCCCGGTGCCGCCCGAGGGCGCCCCTCTGCCGCCACCTGCTGGTGGAAAAGGGGTACTGCAGGCGGCCGAGGGGAGCTCATGCCCGGTGACGCCCTGAAGGCGCCCCTTTGCCGCCATCTGCCAGTGGAAAAGGGGTACTGCAGGCGGCCGAGACGAGCTCATGCCCGGTGCCGCCCGAGGGCGCCCCTCTGCCGCCACCTGCTGGTGGAAAACGAGTACTGCAGGCGGCCGAGGGGAGCTCATGACCGGTGACGCCCGAGGGCGCCCCTCTGCCGCCATCTGCTGGTGGAAAACGAGTACTGCAGGCGGCCAAGGGGAGCTCATGACCGGTGACGCCCGAGGGCGCCCCTCTGCCGCCATCTGCTAGTGGAAAAGGGGTACTGCAGGCGGCCGAGGGGAGCTCATGCCCGGTGCCGCCCGAGGGCGCCCCTCTGCCGCCACCTGCTGGTGGAAAAGGGGTACTGCAGGCGGCCGAGGGGAGCTCATGCCCAGTGACGCCCGAGGGCGCCCCTCTGCCGCCAGCTGCTGGTGGAAAAGGGGTACTGCAGGCGGCCGAGGGGAGCTCATGCCCGGTGCCGCCCGAGGGCGCCCCTCTGCCGCCAGCTGCTGGTGGAAAAGGGGTACTGCAGGCGGCCGAGGGGAGCTCATGCCCGGTGACGCCCGAGGGCGCCCCTCTGCCGCCACCTGCTGGTGGAAAAGGGGTACTGCAGGCGGCCGAGGGGAGCTCATGCCCGGTGACGCCCGAGGGCGCCCCTCTGCCGCCACCTGCTGGTGGAAAAGGGGTACTGCAGGCGGCCGAGGGGAGCTCATGCCCGGTGCCGCCCGAGGGCGCCCCTCTGCCGCCACCTGCTGGTGGAAAAGGGGTACTGCAGGCGGCCGAGGGGAGCTCATGCCCGGTGCCGCCCGAGGGCGCCCCTCTGCCGCCACCTGCTGGTGGAAAACGAGTACTGCAGGCGGCCGAGGGGAGCTCATTCCCAGTGACGCCCGAGGACGCCCCTCTGCCGCCACCTGCTGGTGGAAAAGGGGTACTGCAGGCGGCCGAGGGGAGCTCATGCCCGGTGACGTTCGAAGGCGCCCCTCTGCCGCCATCTGCTGGTGAAAAAGGGGTACTGCAGGCGGCCGAGGGGAGCTCATGCCCGGTGCCGCCCGAGGGCGCCCCTCTTCCGCCACCTGCTGGTGGAAAACGAGTACTGCAGGCGGCCGAGGGGAGCTCATGCCCGGTGACGCCCGAGGGCGCCCCTCTGCCGCCACCTGCTGGTGGAAAAGGGGTACTGCAGGCGGCCGAGGGGAGCTCATGCCCGGTGATGCCCGAGGGCGCCCCTCTGCCGCCAGCTGCTGGTGGAAAAGGGGTACTGCAGGCGGCCGAGGGGAGCTCATGCTCGGTGACGCCCGAGGGCGCCCCTCTGCCGCCACCTGCTGGTGTAAAAGGGGTACTGCAGGCGGCCGAGGGGAGCTCATGCCCGGTGACGCCCGAGGGCGCCCCTCTGCCGCCACCTGCTGGTGGAAAACGAGTACTGCAGGCGGCCGAGGGGAGCTCATGCCCGGTGACGCCCGAGGGCGCCCCTCTGCCGCCACCTGCTGGTGGAAAAGGGGTACTGCAGGCGGCCGAGGGGAGCTCATGCCCGGTGCCGCCCGAGGGCGCCCCTCTGCCGCCACCTGCTGGTGGAAAAGGGGTACTGCAGGCGGCCGAGGGGAGTTCATGCCCGGTGCCGCCCGAGGGCGCCCCTCTGCCGCCACCTGCTGGTGGAAAAGGGGTACTGCAGGCGGCCGAGGGGAGCTCATGCCCGGTGACGCCCGAAGGCGCCCCTTTGCCGCCATCTGCTAGTGGAAAAGGGGTACTGTAGGCGGCCGAGACGAGCTCATGACCGGTGACGCCCGAGGGCGCCCCTCTGCCGCCATCTGCTGGTGGAAAACGAGTACTGCAGGCGGCCAAGGGGAGCTCATGACCGGTGACGCCCGAGGGCGCCCCTCTGCCGCCATCTGCTAGTGGAAAAGGGGTACTGCAGGCGGCCGAGGGGAGCTCATGCCCGGTGCCGCCCGAGGGCGCCCCTCTGCCGCCACCTGCTGGTGGAAAAGGGGTACTGCAGGCGGCCGAGGGGAGCTCATGCCCAGTGACGCCCGAGGGCGCCCCTCTGCCGCCAGCTGCTGGTGGAAAAGGGGTACTGCAGGCGGCCGAGGGGAGCTCATGCCCGGTGCCGCCCGAGGGCGCCCCTCTGCCGCCAGCTGCTGGTGGAAAAGGGGTACTGCAGGCGGCCGAGGGGAGCTCATGCCCGGTGACGCCCGAGGGCGCCCCTCTGCCGCCACCTGCTGGTGGAAAAGGGGTACTGCAGGCGGCCGAGGGGAGCTCATGCCCGGTGACGCCCGAGGGCGCCCCTCTGCCGCCACCTGCTGGTGGAAAAGGGGTACTGCAGGCGGCCGAGGGGAGCTCATGCCCGGTGCCGCCCGAGGGCGCCCCTCTGCCGCCACCTGCTGGTGGAAAAGGGGTACTGCAGGCGGCCGAGGGGAGCTCATGCCCGGTGCCGCCCGAGGGCGCCCCTCTGCCGCCACCTGCTGGTGGAAAACGAGTACTGCAGGCGGCCGAGGGGAGCTCATGCCCAGTGACGCCCGAGGACGCCCCTCTGCCGCCACCTGCTGGTGGAAAAGGGGTACTGCAGGCGGCCGAGGGGAGCTCATGCCCGGTGACGTTCGAAGGCGCCCCTCTGCCGCCATCTGCTGGTGAAAAAGGGGTACTGCAGGCGGCCGAGGGGAGCTCATGCCCGGTGCCGCCCGAGGGCGCCCCTCTTCCGCCACCTGCTGGTGGAAAACGAGTACTGCAGGCGGCCGAGGGGAGCTCATGCCCGGTGACGCCCGAGGGCGCCCCTCTGCCGCCACCTGCTGGTGGAAAAGGGGTACTGCAGGCGGCCGAGGGGAGCTCATGCCCGGTGATGCCCGAGGGCGCCCCTCTGCCGCCAGCTGCTGGTGGAAAAGGGGTACTGCAGGCGGCCGAGGGGAGCTCATGCTCGGTGACGCCCGAGAGCGCCCCTCTGCCGCCACCTGCTGGTGTAAAAGGGGTACTGCAGGCGGCCGAGGGGAGCTCATGCCCGGTGCCGCCCGAGGGCGCCCCTCTGCCGCCACCTGCTGGTGGAAAACGAGTACTGCAGGCGGCCGAGGGGAGCTCATGCCCGGTGACGCCCGAGGGCGCCCCTCTGCCGCCACCTGCTGGTGGAAAAGGGGTACTGCAGGCGGCCGAGGGGAGCTCATGCCCGGTGCCGCCCGAGGGCGCCCCTCTGCCGCCACCTGCTGGTGGAAAAGGGGTACTGCAGGCGGCCGAGGGGAGTTCATGCCCGGTGCCGCCCGAGGGCGCCCCTCTGCCGCCACCTGCTGGTGGAAAAGGGGTACTGCAGGCGGCCGAGGGGAGCTCATGCCCGGTGACGCCCGAAGGCGCCCCTTTGCCGCCATCTGCTAGTGGAAAAGGGGTACTGTAGGCGGCCGAGACGAGCTCATGACCGGTGACGCCCGAGGGCGCCCCTCTGCCGCCATCTGCTGGTGGAAAACGAGTACTGCAGGCGGCCGAGGGGAGCTCATGACCGGTGACGCCCGAGGGCGCCCCTCTGCCGCCATCTGCTAGTGGAAAAGGGGTACTGCAGGCGGCCGAGGGGAGCTCATGCCCGGTGACGCCCGAGGGCGCCCCTCTGCCGCCACCTGCTGGTGGAAAAGGGGTACTGCAGGCGGCCGAGGGGAGCTCATGCCCAGTGACGCCCGAGGGCGCCCCTCTGCCGCCAGCTGCTGGTGGAAAAGGGGTACTGCAGGCGGCCGAGGGGAGCTCATGCCCGGTGCCGCCCGAGGGCGCCCCTCTGCCGCCACCTGCTGGTGGAAAAGGGGTACTGCAGGCGGCCGAGGGGAGCTCATGCCCGGTGACGCCCGAGGGCGCCCCTCTGCCGCCACCTGCTGGTGGAAAAGGGGTACTGCAGGCGGCCGAGGGGAGCTCATGCCCGGTGATGTCCGAGGGCGCCCCTCTGCCGCCACCTGCTGGTGGAAAAGGGGTACTGCAGGCGGCCGAGGGGAGCTCATGCCCGGTGACGCCCGAAGGCGCCCCTCTGCCGCCACCTGCTGGTGGAAAACGAATACTGCAGGCGGCCGAGGGGAGCTCATGCCAGGTGACGCCCGAGGGCGCCCCTCTGCCGCCACCTGCTGGTGGAAAACGAGTACTGTAGGCGGCCAGGGGCCGTGCACGCGCGTTGCTTATTACGTCTTTTTTTTTTTTTGATGTGTCAACGGCAGCGGTTTTGGGGTTTCGGTCTGAGGGGTGCTGACATGTCCCCCCCGCACCCCCCCAGGCATCCTGGCCCTGCAGCTGCCCCCGGGGGGGCTCGACGCCGAGTTCTACAGGTGAGAACCAGTCTCCTCCGCCCCCTAAATGAGCCCCCAGACCCCCCCCAATTTATTCCCCCCACCCAGCGCCTGCCTCCACCTGGCCGAGATGCAGCGTCGGGTGCGGGAGGCGCTGGCGGAGCGCGAGCGGCTGCTGCGGGCACGGGTAGGACGGGGGGGGGGGCACCAAAGGGGGGGGGTCCATGGGGCTTGGGGGGACCCCAAGGGGGGGGGGGAACCAAAATGAGGGGGGAACCAAGTGTGCGGGGTTCGGGTTCCGGGGGGACACAGTTGCGGGGCGCACCGGGGGGGGGGGAACCAAAGTGAGGGGGGAACCAAGTGTGCGGGGTTCGGGTTCCGGGGGGACACATTTGCGGGGCGCACCGGGGGGGAACCAAAATGAGGGGGGAACCATATGTGCGGGGTGCGGGTTCTGGGTGGACACTTTTGTGGGGCGCACCGGGGGGAACTAAAATGAGGGGGGAACCAAGTGCGCGGGGTGCGGTTGCCGGGGGGACGCATTTGCGGTGCGCACCGGGGGGGAACCAAAATGAGGGGGGAACCATATGTGCGGGGTGCGGGTTCTGGGGGGACACTTTTCTGGGGCGCACCGGGGGGAACTAAAATGAGGGGGGAACCAAGTGTGCGGGGTGCGGTTGTCGGGGAGACGCCATTAGGGTTAGGGTTGGGGTTGGAGTTGGGGTTCGGGTTAGGTTAGGGTTAGGGTTATGGTTAGGCCGCCGCCTCCTGGTGGAAAAGGGGTACTGCAGGCGGCCGAGGGGAGCTCATTCCCGGTGCCGCCCGAGGGCGCCCCTCTGCCGCCACCTGCTGGTGGAAAAGGGGTACTGCAGGCGGCCGAGGGGAGCTCATGCCCGGTGCCGCCCGAGGGCGCCCCTCTGCCGCCACCTGCTGGTGGAAAAGGGGTACTGCAGGCGGCCGAGGGGAGCTCATGCCCGGTGACGCCCGAGGGCGCCCCTCTGCCGCCACCTGCTGGTGGAAAAGGGGTACTGCAGGCGGCCGAGGGGAGCTCATGCCCGGTGCCGCCCGAGGGCGCCCCTCTGCCGCCACCTGCTGGTGGAAAAGGGGTACTGCAGGCGGCCGAGGGGAGCTCATGCCCGGTGCCGCCCGAGGGCGCCCCTCTGCCGCCAGCTGCTGGTGGAAAAGGGGTACTGCAGGCGGCCGAGGGGAGCTCATGCCCGGTGCCGCCCGAGGGCGCCCCTCTGCCGCCACCTGCTGGTGGAAAAGGGGTACTGCAGGCGGCCGAGGGGAGCTCATGCCCGGTGATGCCCGAGGGCGCCCCTCTGCCGCCACCTGCTGGTGGAAAAGGGGTACTGCAGGCGGCCGAGGGGAGCTCATGCCCGGTGACGCCCGAGGGCGCCCCTCTGCCGCCACCTGCTGGTGGAAAAGGGGTACTGCAGGCGGCCGAGGGGAGCTCATGCCCGGTGACGCCCGAGGGCGCCCCTCTGCCGCCACCTGCTGGTGGAAAACGAGTACTGCAGGCGGCCGAGGGGAGCTCATTCCCGGTGCCGCCCGAGGGCGCCCCTCTGCCGCCACCTGCTGGTGGAAAAGGGGTACTGCAGACGGCCGAGGGGAGCTCATTCCCGGTGCCGCCCGAGGGCGCCCCTCTGCCGCCACCTGCTGGTGGAAAAGGGGTACTGCAGGCGGCCGAGGGGAGCTCATGCCCGGTGACGCCCGAGGGCGCCCCTCTGCCGCCACCTGCTGGTGGAAAAGGGGTACTGCAGGCGGCCGAGGGGAGCTCATGCCCGGTGACGCCCGAGGGCGCCCCTCTGCCGCCAGCTGCTGGTGGAAAAGGGGTACTGCAGGCGGCCGAGGGGAGCTGATGCCCGGTGCCGCCCGAGGGCGCCCCTCTGCCGCCACCTGCTGGTGGAAAAGGGGTACTGCAGGCGGCCGAGGAGAGCTCATGCCCGGTGACGCCCGAGGGCGCCCCTCTGCCGCCACCTGCTGGTGGAAAAGGGGTACTGCAGGCGGCCGAGGGGAGCTCATGCCCGGTGATGCCTGAGGGCGCCCCTCTGCCGCCACCTGCTGGTGGAAAAGGGGTACTGCAGGCGGCCAAGGGGAGCTCATGCCCGGTGACGCCCGAGGGCGCCCCTCTGCCGCCACCTGCTGGTGGAAAAGGGGTACTGCAGGCGGCCGAGGGGAGCTCATGCCCGGTGACGTCCGAGGGCGCCCCTCTGCCGCCACCTGCTGGTGGAAAAGGGGTACTGCAGGCGGCCGAGGGGAGCTCATGCCCGGTGCCGCCCGAGGGCGCCCCTCTGCCGCCACCTGCTGGTGGAAAAGGGGTACTGCAGGCGGCCGAGGGGAGCTCATGCCCAGTGACGCCCGAGGGCGCCCCTCTGCCGCCACCTGCTGGTGGAAAAGGGGTACTGCAGGCGGCCGAGGGGAGCTCATGCCCGGTGCCGCCCGAGGGCGCCCCTCTGCCGCCAGCTGCTGGTGGAAAAGGGGTACTGCAGGCGGCCGAGGGGAGCTCATGCCCGGTGACGCCCGAGGGCGCCCCTCTGCCGCCACCTGCTGGTGGAAAAGGGGTACTGCAGGCGGCCGAGGGGAGCTCATGCCCGGTGACGCCCGAGGGCGCCCCTCTGCCGCCACCTGCTGGTGGAAAAGGGGTACTGCAGGCGGCCGAGGGGAGCTCATGCCCGGTGCCGCCCGAGGGCGCCCCTCTGCCGCCACCTGCTGGTGGAAAAGGGGTACTGCAGGCGGCCGAGGGGAGCTCATGCCCGGTGCCGCCCGAGGGCGCCCCTCTGCCGCCACCTGCTGGTGGAAAACGAGTACTGCAGGCGGCCGAGGGGAGCTCATGCCCGGTGACGCCCGAGGGCGCCCCTCTGCCGCCACCTGCTGGAGGAAAAGGGGTACTGCAGGCGGCCGAGGGGAGCTCATGCCCGGTGACGCCCGAGGGCGCCCCTCTGCCGCCACCTGCTGGTGGAAAAGGGGTACTGCAGGCGGCCGAGGGGAGCTCATGCCCGGTGACGTCCGAGGGCGCCCCTCTGCCGCCACCTGCTGGTGGAAAAGGGGTACTGCAGGCGGCCGAGAAGAGCTCATGCCCGGTGACGCCCGAGGGCGCCCCTCTGCCGCCAGCTGCTGGTGGAAAAGTGGTACTGCAGGCGGCCGAGGGGAGCTCATGCCCGGTGACGCCCGAGGGCGCCCCTCTGCCGCCACCTGCTGGTGGAAAAGGGGTACTGCAGGCGGCCGAGGGGAGCTCATGCCTGGTGCCGCCCGAGGGCGCCCCTCTGCCGCCACCTGCTGGTGGAAAAGGGGTACTGCAGGCGGCCGAGGGGAGCTCATGCCCGGTGCCGCCCGAGGGCGCCCCTCTGCCGCCACCTGCCGGTGGAAAAGGGGTACTGCAGGCGGCCGAGGGGAGCTCATGCCCGGTGATGCCCGAGGGCGCCCCTCTGCCGCCACCTGCTGGTGGAAAACGAGTACTGCAGGCGGCCGAGGGGAGCTCATGCCCGGTGACGTCCGAGGGCGCCCCTCTGCCGCCACCTGCTGGTGGAAAAGGGGTACTGCAGGCGGCCGAGGGGAGCTCATGCCCGGTGACGCCCGAGGGCGCCCCTCTGCCGCCACCTGCTGGTGGAAAACGAGTACTGCAGGCGGCCGAGGGGAGCTCATGCCCGGTGACGCCCGAGGGCGCCCCTCTGCCGCCACCTGCTGGTGGAAAACGAGTACTGCAGGCGGCCGAGGGGAGCTCATGCCCGGTGACGCCCGAGGGCGCCCCTCTTCCGTTACCTGCTGGTGGAAAAGGGGTACTGCAGGCGGCCGAGGGGAGCTCATGCCCGGTGACGCCCGAGGGCGCCCCTCTGCCGCCACCTGCTGGTGGAAAAGGGGGTACTGCAGGCGGCCGAGGGGAGCTCATGCCCGGTGACGCCCGAGGGCGCCCCTCTGCCGCCACCTGCTGGTGGAAAAGGGGTACTGCAGGCGGCCGAGGGGAGCTCATGCCCGGTGACGCCCGAGGGCGCCCCTCTGCCGCCACCTGCTGGTGGAAAAGGGGTACTGCAGGCGGCCGAGGGGAGCTCATGCCCGGTGCCGCCCGAGGGCGCCCCTCTGCCGCCACCTGCTGGTGGAAAAGGGGTACTGCAGGCGGCCGAGGGGAGCTCATGCCCGGTGACGCCCGAGGGCGCCCCTCTGCCGCCAGCTGCTGGTGGAAAACGAGTACTGCAGGCGGCCGAGGGGAGCTCATGCCCGGTGACGCCCGAGGGCGCCCCTCTGCTGCCACCTGCTGGTGGAAAAGGGGTACTGCAGGCGGCCGAGGGGAGCTCATGCCCGGTGACGCCTGAGGGCGCCCCTCTGCCGCCACCTGCTGGTGGAAAAGGGGTACTGCAGGCGGCCGAGGGGAGCTCATGCCCGGTGCCGCCCGAGGGCGCCCCTCTGCCGCCACCTGCTGGTGGAAAAGGGGTACTGCAGGCGGCCGAGGGGAGCTCATGCCCGGTGACGCCTGAGGGCGCCCCTCTGCCGCCAGCTGCTGGTGGAAAAGGGGGTACTGCAGGCGGCCGAGGGGAGCTCATGCCCGGTGATGTCCGAGGGCGCCCCTCTGCCGCCACCTGCTGGTGGAAAAGGGGTACTGCAGGCGGCCGAGGGGAGCTCATGCCCGGTGACGCCCGAAGGCGCCCCTCTGCCGCCACCTGCTGGTGGAAAACGAGTACTGCAGGCGGCCGAGGGGAGCTCATGCCAGGTGACGCCCGAGGGCGCCCCTCTGCCGCCACCTGCTGGTGGAAAACGAGTACTGTAGGCGGCCAGGGGCCCTGCACGCGCGGTGCTTATTACGTCTTTTTTTTTTTTTGATGTGTCAACGGCAGCGGTTTTGGGGTTTCGGTCTGAGGGGTGCTGACATGTCCCCCCCGCACCCCCCCAGGCATCCTGGCCCTGCAGCTGCCCCCGGGGGGGCTCGACGCCGAGTTCTACAGGTGAGAACCAGTCTCCTCCGCCCCCTAAATGAGCCCCCAGACCCCCCCCAATTTATTCCCCCCACCCAGCGCCTGCCTCCACCTGGCCGAGATGCAGCGTCGGGTGCGGGAGGCGCTGGCGGAGCGCGAGCGGCTGCTGCGGGCACGGGTAGGACGGGGGGGGGGGCACCAAAGGGGGGGGGGTCCATGGGGCTTGGGGGGACCCCAAGGGGGGGGGGGAACCAAAGTGAGGGGGGAACCAAGTGTGCGGGGTTCGGGTTCCGGGGGGACACAGTTGCGGGGCGCACCGGGGGGGGGGGAACCAAAGTGAGGGGGGAACCAAGTGTGCGGGGTTCGGGTTCCGGGGGGACACATTTGCGGGGCGCACCGGGGGGGAACCAAAATGAGGGGGGAACCATATGTGCGGGGTGCGGGTTCTGGGTGGACACTTTTGTGGGGCGCACCGGGGGGAACTAAAATGAGGGGGGAACCAAGTGCGCGGGGTGCGGTTGCCGGGGGGACGCATTTGCGGTGCGCACCGGGGGGGAACCAAAATGAGGGGGGAACCATATGTGCGGGGTGCGGGTTCTGGGGGGACACTTTTCTGGGGCGCACCGGGGGGAACTAAAATGAGGGGGGAACCAAGTGTGCGGGGTGCGGTTGTCGGGGAGACGCCATTAGGGTTAGGGTTGGGGTTGGAGTTGGGGTTCGGGTTAGGTTAGGGTTAGGGTTAGGCCGCCCCCTGCTGGTGGAAAAGGGGTACTGCAGGCGGCCGGGGGGAGCTCATGCCCGGTGCCGCCCGAGGGCGCCCCTCTGCCGCCACCTGCTGGTGGAAAAGGGGTACTGCAGGCGGCCGAGGGGAGCTCATGCCTGGTGACGCCCGACGGCGCCCCTCTGCCGCCACCTGCTGGTGGAAAAGGGGTACTGCAGGCGGCCGAGGGGAGCTCATGCCCGGTGCTGACATGTCCCCCCGGCACCCCCCCAGGCATCCTGGCCTTGCAGCTGCCCCCGGGGGGGCTCGACGCCGAGTTCTACAGGTGAGAACCAGTCCCCTCCGCCCCCTAAATGAGCCCCCAGACCCCCCCCAATTTATTCCCCCCCCCCAGCGCCTGCCTCCACCTGGCCGAGATGCAGCGTCGGGTGCGGGAGGCGCTGGCGGAGCGCGAGCGGCTGCTGCGGGCACGGGTAGGACGGGGGGTGGGGCACCAAGGGGGGGGGGGTCCATGGGGCTTGGGGGGACCCCAAGGGGGGGGGGGAACCAAAATGAGGGGGGAACCAAGTGTGCGGGGTGCGGGTTCCGGGGGGACACACTTGCCAGGTGCACCGGGGGGGGGGGGAACCAAAGTGAGGGGGGGAACCAAGTGTGCGGGGTTCGGGTTCCGGGGGAACACATTTGCGGGGCGCACCGGGGGGGGGGGAACCAAAGTGAGGGGGAACCAAGTGTGCGGGGTTCGGGTTCCGGGGGGACACATTTGCGGGGCGCACCGGGGGGGGGAACCAAAATGAGGGGGGAACCAAGTGTGCGGGGTTCGGGTTCCGGGGGGACAAATTTGCGGGGCGCACCTGGGGGAACCAAAAGGAAAGGGGAACCAAGTGTGCGGGGTGCGGGTTCTGGGGGGACACTTTTGTTGGGCGCACCGGGGGGAACTAAAATGAGGGGGGAACCAAGTGTGCGGGGTGCGGTTGCCGGGGGGACGCCATTAGGGTTAGGGTTGGGGTTGGAGTTGGGGTTCGGGTTAGGTTAGGGTTAGGGTTAGGCCGCCCCCTGCTGGTGGAAAAGGGGTACTGCAGGCGGCCGGGGGGAGCTCATGCCCGGTGACGCCCGAGGGCGCCCCTCTGCCGCCACCTGCTGGTGGAAAAGGGGTACTGCAGGCGGCCGAGGGGAGCTCATGCCCGGTGCCGCCCGAGGGCGCCCCTCTGCCGCCACCTGCTGGTGGAAAACGAGTACTTCAGGCGGCTGAGGGGAGCTCATGCCCGGTGACGCCCGGGGGCGCCCCTCTGCCGCCACCTGCTGGTGGAAAAGGAGTACTGCAGGCGGCCGAGGGGAGCTCATGCCCGGTGCCGCCCGAGGGCGCCCCTCTGCCGCCACCTGCTGGTGGAAAAGGGGTACTGCAGGCGGCCGAGGGGAGCTCATGCCTGGTGACGCCCGACGGCGCCCCTCTGCCGCCACCTGCTGGTGGAAAAGGGGTACTGCAGGCGGCCGAGGGGAGCTCATGCCCGGTGCTGACATGTCCCCCCGGCACCCCCCCAGGCATCCTGGCCTTGCAGCTGCCCCCGGGGGGGCTCGACGCCGAGTTCTACAGGTGAGAACCAGTCCCCTCCGCCCCCTAAATGCGCCCCCAGACCCCCCCCAATTTATTCCCCCCCCCCAGCGCCTGCCTCCACCTGGCCGAGATGCAGCGTCGGGTGCGGGAGGCGTTGGCGGAGCGCGAGCGGCTGCTGCGGGCACGGGTAGGACGGGGGGGGGGGCACCAAAGGGGGGGGGGGTCCATGGGGCTTGGGGGGACCCCAAGGGGGGGGGGAACCAAAATGAGGGGGGAACCAAGTGTGCGGGGTTCGGGTTCCGGGGGGACACAGTTGCGGGGCGCACCGGGGGTGGGAACCAAATTGAGGGGGGAACCAAGTGTGCGGGGTTCGGGTTCCGGGGGGACACATTTGCGGGGCGCACCGGGGGGGGAACCAAAATGAGGGGGGAACCATATGTGCGGGGTGCGGGTTCTGGGGGGACACTTTTCTGGGGCGCACCGGGAGGAACTAAAATGAGGGGGGAACCAAGTGTGCGGGGTGCGGTTGCCGGGGGGACGCATTTGCGGTGCGCACCGGGGGGGAACCAAAATGAGGGGGGAACCATATGTGCGGGGTGCGGGTTCTGGGGGGACACTTTTCTGGGGCGCACCGGGGGGAACTAAAATGAGGGGGGAACCAAGTGTGCGGGGTGCGGTTGCCGGGGGGACGCCATTAGGGTTAGGGTTGGGGTTGGAGTTGGGGTTCGGGTTAGGTTAGGGTTAGGGTTAGGCCGCCCCCTGCTGGTTGAAAAGGGGTACTGCAGGCGGCCGGGGGGAGCTCATGCCCGGTGACGCCCGAGGGCGCCCCTCTGCCGCCACCTGCTGGTGGAAAAGGGGTACTGCAGGCGGCCGAGGGGAGCTCATGCCCGGTGCCGCCCGAGGGCGCCCCTCTGCCGCCACCTGCTGGTGGAAAAGGGGTACTGCAGGCGGCCGAGGGGAGCTCATGCCCGGTGACGCCCGGGGGCGCCCCTCTGCCGCCACCTGCTGGTGGAAAAGGAGTACTGCAGGCGGCCGAGGGGAGCTCATGCCTGGTGCCGCCCGAGGGCGCCCCTCTGCCGCCACCTGCTGGTGGAAAAGGGGTACTGCAGGCGGCCGAGGGGAGCTCATGCCTGGTGACGCCCGACGGCGCCCCTCTGCCGCCACCTGCTGGTGGAAAAGGGGTACTGCAGGCGGCCGAGGGGAGCTCATGCCCGGTGCTGACATGTCCCCCCGGCACCCCCCCAGGCATCCTGGCCTTGCAGCTGCCCCCGGGGGGGCTCGACGCCGAGTTCTACAGGTGAGAACCAGTCCCCTCCGCCCCCTAAATGCGCCCCCAGACCCCCCCCAATTTATTCCCCCCCCCCAGCGCCTGCCTCCACCTGGCCGAGATGCAGCGTCGGGTGCGGGAGGCGCTGGCGGAGCGCGAGCGGCTGCTGCGGGCACGGGTAGGACGGGGGGTGGGGCACCAAGGGGGGGGGGTCCATGGGGCTTGGGGGGACCCCAAGGGGGGGGGGGAACCAAAATGAGGGGGGAACCAAGTGTGCGGGGTGCGGGTTCCGGGGGGACACACTTGCCAGGTGCACCGGGGGGGGGGGGAACCAAAGTGAGGGGGGAACCAAGTGTGCGGGGTTCGGGTTCCGGGGGAACACATTTGCGGGGCGCACCGGGGGGGGGGGAACCAAAGTGAGGGGGAACCAAGTGTGCGGGGTTCGGGTTCCGGGGGGACACATTTGCGGGGCGCACCGGGGGGGGGAACCAAAATGAGGGGGGAACCAAGTGTGCGGGGTTCGGGTTCCGGGGGGACAAATTTGCGGGGCGCACCTGGGGGAACCAAAAGGAAAGGGGAACCAAGTGTGCGGGGTGCGGGTTCTGGGGGGACACTTTTGTTGGGCGCACCGGGGGGAACTAAAATGAGGGGGGAACCAAGTGTGCGGGGTGCGGTTGCCGGGGGGACGCCATTAGGGTTAGGGTTGGGGTTGGAGTTGGGGTTCGGGTTAGGTTAGGGTTAGGGTTAGGCCGCCCCCTGCTGGTGGAAAAGGGGTACTGCAGGCGGCCGGGGGGAGCTCATGCCCGGTGACGCCCGAGGGCGCCCCTCTGCCGCCACCTGCTGGTGGAAAAGGGGTACTGCAGGCGGCCGAGGGGAGCTCATGCCCGGTGCCGCCCGAGGGCGCCCCTCTGCCGCCACCTGCTGGTGGAAAAGGGGTACTGCAGGCGGCCGAGGGGAGCTCATGCCCGGTGCTGACATGTCCCCCCCGCACCCCCCCAGGCATCCTGGCCCTGCAGCTGCTCCCGGGGGGGGCTCGACGCCGAGTTCTACAGGTGAGAACCAGTCCCCTCCGCCCCCTAAATGCGCCCCCAGACCCCCCCCAATTTATTCCCCCCCCCCAGCGCCTGCCTCCACCTGGCCGAGATGCAGCGTCGGGTGCGGGAGGCGCTGGCGGAGCGCGAGCGGCTGCTGCGGGCACGGGTAGGACGGGGGGTGGGGCGCCAAGGAGGGGGGGTCCATGGGGCTTGGGGGGACCCCAAGGGGGGGGTGGAACCAAAATGAGGGGGGAACCAAGTGTGCGGGGTGCGGGTTCCGGGGGGGACACACTTGCCAGGCGCACCGGGGGGGGGAACCAAAGTGAGGGGGGAACCAAGTGTGCGGGGTTCGGGTTCCGGGGGGACACATTTGCGGGGCGCACCGGGGGGGGGAACTAAAATGAGGGGGGAACCAAGTGTGCGGGGTGCGGTTGCCGGGGGGACGCCATTAGGGTTAGGGTTGGGGTTGGAGTTGGGGTTCGGGTTAGGTTAGGGTTAGGGTTAGGCCGCCCCCTGCTGGTGGTAAAGGGGTACTGCAGGCGGCCGGGGGGAGCTCATGCCCGGTGACGCCCGAGGGCGCCCCTCTGACGCCACCTGCTGGTGGAAAAGGGGTACTGCAGGCGGCCGAGGGGAGCTCATGCCCGGTGACGCCCGAGGGCGCCCCTCTGCCGCCACCTGCTGATGGAAAAGGGGTACTGCAGGCGGCCGGGGGGAGCTCATGCCCGGTGACGCCCGAGGGCGCCCCTCTGCCGCCACCTGCTGCTGGAAAAGGGGTACTGCAGGCGGCCGAGGAGAGCTCATGCCCGGTGACGCCCGAGGGCGCCCCTCTGCCGCCACCTGCTGGTGGAAAAGGGGTACTGCAGGCGGCCGGGGGGAGCTCATGCCCGGTGACGCCCGAGGGCGCCCCTCTGCCGCCACCTGCTGGTGGAAAACGAGTACTGCAGGCGGCCAGGGGCCGTGCACGCGCGTTGCTTATTACGTCTTTTTTTTTTTTTTGATGTGTAATTTCCTACGCTCCTAGATTTTTCTTCATATGTAAATGAAAGGTTCGTGCTAATTCCCGTTGAAAATATTTCTTTTAATTTCTTGGTTGTATTGTCTTTTCTATGTTCAAAGCTGAGGCAAAAATAGGGTAAATTTTGCTTCTAGAAACACCGCAGTTCTTTTGTCTGCACTCCGCATGCTGTAAACTAGGGATAGGTGACAAATAAATAAAAAAATAAATAAAAGAACACAGCTGCTGCTCCTGCTCTCTTTCTTGTGCTTTGCCCCCTCCTCTTTCCCAGGTGATTGGGTTTGGGTGCTGGGCGGGGCCAAATGTTATACGAGCCCTAGGCGTTCTATCAGAGAGCTCCTTCTGCGTGGGCTGCTCTTTGGGGTCGGTGCTTTGTTTATTCTTCTGTTAGCTACATGCAGGGTTCTTTTCGTGGGTCAGAGTCTTGTACGATATTTTAGAGGAAACCAATCTAGTAGTACGTGCATTTATTGCATGAAGCTCTTTGGAGGTGATTAATTGTTATAGCACTTTTATGGATAGGATGTCAATGTTATTTTGTGTGTTTGCTTTGTTGTTCTATGTCCCTCATGATTTTTGCAGGGTTATAGGGCAGATGCCACCAGGTCTACCCCTTTTGTTGTTTTTGTTTTGTTTGATTTATTTTTCTTATTTTCTTTTTCGGAAGGGGGTTTGGGATTTGAGCGTCCTATTTTTGGGGTTTGGGATTTGAGCATCTTAATTTTGTGGGTGTGGGATTTGAGCGTCTTAAGTGTTTGGGTTAGGGCTTTTAGGCATAGGACTTCAGGGGTTTAGTGTGGTGGATAGTTTGGCTTAGGTCTGTAGGGGTTTCGAGGATTTTTAGGGTTAGGGCCTGCGGCTTTTTTGTGTAAGGGCGGTAAGGGCTAGGGTTACAGGGAGTGCTGTTAAATGGAGTTCTCGACAACTCGGCCTCTGATTGGCCATGCCGGCTACCCAGGGAATGCTGGTAGGTGTAGTTTTCCGGCACAAGGCTTTCCGGTAGGCGCGTTGAGTGCCCAGAGCATGCCGGGAAATGTAGTTCTGGGACTCCGGACTTCCGGGAGGCCATGTTGGGTGCCCAGAGCATACCGGGAAATGTAGTTCTGGGACTCCGAACTTCCGGGAGGCCATGTTGGGTGCCCAGAGCATACCGGGAAATGTAGTTCTGGGACTCCGGACTTCCGGGAGGCCATGTTGGGTGCCCAGAGCACACTGGGAAATGCAGTTCTCGGGGACTAGGGCTGGGGCTAGGGTTAGAGCTTAGGGTGAGGGTTGGGGTTAGGGTTAGGGCTAGTGAATGCTGGTTCTCTGTGTTTGCAGATGACGGTGAGCGTGTGTAAACTAATTCCAGTTGAAGAAGTTTCAGTTACTTGCTTGGTGACATTATCAGTTCAACATTAAAAGCTGCAGCAAAAGCAAAAGGGGAGTTTTGCTTCTAGAAACACCACAGGTCTCTTGTCTGCTCTTGGAATGTTTTTGAGATAAACCAGATTTTAAAAACAAAGGAAAAAAAAAAACCACAGCTGCTTCTTTTGCTCTCTTCCTACTTTCTTGTGCTTTGCCCCTCCCCTTTCCCAGGTGATTGGGTTTGGGTGCTGGGCGGGGCTGAATGCTATATGAGCCCCAGGCATGCTATCAGAGAGCTCCTTGTGCTTGGGCTGCTCTTTGGGGTAAGTGCTTTGTTTTTCCTTCAGTCAGTTGCAGGGTTCTCTAGGCAGACT
This sequence comes from Anas acuta, assembly GCF_963932015.1. NCBI lineage: Eukaryota > Metazoa > Chordata > Aves > Anseriformes > Anatidae > Anas > Anas acuta. Next base: position 84,473 of record NW_027076128.1, read on the forward strand.
GGAGCCTATGGATTTCTGGATTTTAAGTGCTTGGAATTCACTCAGTAGCGGGATGTTTAGTAGGGGCTGCTGGCTCACTGTTTTTTTTGGGATGGTGGGATACTCTTCTGTTTTTGAGCTATGTTTTAATCTCTAGATGTATAAACCCACTTGTGTAACTCTCCAGAGGACTAAAACCAGCTTGATTGAATGCTACATATGGCTTGGCAGCGTAGATGCGGCGTTACCAAGACACTGAGCAGAGTTGTATCAGAGTCACCTCTTTCATCTGCAAAGGGTAAGTCTGCGACTACCCCTGCCGAGGCTGCTGTGTGTGCATGTCTTTTTGGCATTTGTGGAGCTCGGTTGTTTTTTTTGTGTGTATGTTTTAACTTTCTGTTTTTCTGAGCAGTAAATAGTGTGTGTGCTGAGCGTGGTTGGCAGGAGGAGGTGGGGAGCTGCTCAGGACTGGTAGGTTTGGTTTCTAGGAGTGTGCGGCAGCCTTCCTGTGTGATGCGACTGATTGTTGGGTGGGAACGTTCCAGCTCATATGTCTTAAGCAATGTAGCTTGTGTAGTGTGTGTTGTGTGGCCCGGGTGCAGCTTGCTGTGGTGTTGTGAGTGAACAATCTCAGAGCTGGTGAGCAGCTGAAGTACCGGAGCTGGGAAGAGAGAGGTCTTGCAGCAGGTACGCTGTGGCTGTGAGGTGCCTCAGAGTGTGCATTTCTCTTGTCTCTGCAGGTGCTTTGTGCAGTTGTGGAGAGGGAAGGGAAATCTTCATGTCAGGAAGCTCTGAGGGAAGGTGAGAGGTGTCAGCCTGGTCATGCCTTATCCGAAGCAAAGGGAAGACGCTCAGGTGTTTCCCTGTGAGGGTCCGAGGTGAGGCTGATTGGGATAGAGGAGCAGTGTGGCAGGTGGGTGCTTGCAAGCACCGTGGTCATTGTATCCTTTTGTGTTCCCAGGTGGCGTGGGTGATGCTGGCCGCTCCTTTCAAGCTTGGACCTAATTTGCAGGTCCAGAGGCAAGTGGAGTGCTGTTTTGAAAGGATAAAAGTAAAGATGGGGTTGCTTATGTTGTTGAGGGATGGGTGCTACTACTACTGGCAGCTGAATGTTTATCTTCTGCCTGTGTCTTTCCTTTGTTCAGGTTGAAATGCAGTGCGCAGTGCAGGACGTCTCGACCCGAGCTGCCTCTGCAGTGACTCTGGTGCGTGATGAGCAGAGGTAACTGTTGTTTTTGGGGTGTGGTTGTCACTGCAGTTATTTTCCTATGTCCAATAGAGTAAAACTCCAGTTTGCCTTTTAGAGGTGCTATAAGTGGGTAAGGAGAAGAGATGGAAGCATGTGCCACGTGGGGCAGGCAAGCGGCTGAGGTACAGGAGGGGATGAGAGTATGTGATTTTTTTCTGGGGATGGAATGGAATTAATTTTGTTGGTGTATAATCTGTTCTGCTCCTAGATTTTTCTTTCAATGCAAATAAAAGTATGAGCTAATTCCAGTTAAGAAAGTTCCAGTTACTTGCTGGGTCGTATTGTCCTTTTAATATTCAAAGCTGCCGCAAAAGCATGGGGATTGTTTCTTCTAGGTACTCCCCAGTTCTCGTTTGCATTCTGCATGCTGTTGAGCTAAAGCAGATTTAAAAAAAAAAAAATAAAAAAATACAAGAAACACACACACAAACAACAACAACAAGAAACCACGATTGGGTTATTTGTTCTGAATGCAACTATCATTTAATCCCTTTGTTGTCCCAGGTGGTGTGGATGATACTGGCTGCACTGTTGGAGCTTGGACTCGGAGAGGAACACGTGAGCACAATCGTAGGTTGCATCAGCAGTAGTCAGCATTGTGGAGAAGGTGAGCAATGGGGCTGGCGTGCTAGTGAATGCTCTTTCTCTGTTTTTGCAGCTGATGATGAGCCTTCAGTTGACTAAGATGACAAACGGTGCCTGTGCATTTCTTGAGGCGGAGGAACTTTACCATGCAGCAGCCTGAGAGCTAAGTTGGGGGGCGCCTGGTATTTGCATATCTGGGGTGGCTAATGGGAGCTGGGAGCCAGAGCAGCGTGGTGCCTGCTGGCTGAATATACTTGGTGCCACTGTGAGGGTGGTTGAGGCTGGGTCACGTTCAGGGTGCTTGTGGCTGGGTCACCAGGCTAATAGAAGAGGCAGGATTATTTTGTAGCGTGAGTGCGTGCGCCAGGCAGGACAGTTTCCTTCTGTTCGTCTGTCTTGTAGTGTTGCTTCTACAACGTCTGTTCTGTGCTTCTCAGGTCTTGATATCCTCCTAACTTTTTACACCGGACTGACTAGACAGGGGACTTGGTAGCGGTGCTGAAGGGCCTCAATGCTTGTTTTGTCATCGTGATTCTGATTCGAGCACTTCTTGTCTTGCAGTCGCTGCTTGAACTGCAGATCTGTTTCAGGTCTTGTGCATCATATTCGGTTTGAGATCGCGTCTGTTTCCATCCTCACTCTTGCAGAAGTCATCTGGGCCGCATCAGGAGCTCTTGCTTGGGAATCGAATTCCTAAGTGTGTTCTTAGGGGGTTTTCACTCCCCATCCTTCCGGTCTCTTGTCTTGAAGGCAGGCTTTTTAGGCCTCCATCATCCCAGTTCTGGAAGCTGCTTCCAGTCGCGTGTCGTGACATTTGAGTCTCTGGTAGGGTCTGGTGCAGAGCACCTGTATCTGACTTGCTGTTGCCATAGGGCTTTCCTTTTGGGGGTCGCTTTTTCTTGCGCCATGTGTTGTGTGTTTTGTTTGTAGTGTTTTTGGCGTGCCTGTGTGTGTGTACGTGTTTGGTCTGGATCTGTCCTGCCTGGCAGTTAGTGATGACAGCTAACATGGCATTGCATGGGTGTACTAATACATTGTCTGGACTGTTTTGGCGAAGACATCCGGTCTGCCTCTGGGCACGTACTGAAGGGCAGCTGGCACAGTCATCTCTGTGGTGTTTGGCAGATGTTGGGCGTGGGAGATTTGAGCTGCTTGCGAGCAGCTGCTCGCATAGCACTGGAACGGTGTGCTTGAGGAGGTCTGTCGAATCTTGAAAGCTTACAGATACGGGGTTTTGAAACTTTTATTTTTATTTCTATGCTGTCCCCAGTAGAGTGTAAACCTTTGGAGGAACCTGTCACAGGAAAGAGCTCCTTCTGGAACTGTTCAGCACTCGGTAGGCAGCTCGGTGACTGGCTTGATCTACTTCTGAGGTGCTGAGGTATGGGGGCTTCTGTTTTGAAATGATAATATTGTAAATGGGGTCCCTTTGTGTTGTTGAGCGATGGGTGCTAATGCTGGCAGCTGAATGATTATCTTGTGACTGTTTTCATTTGTTTAAGGTGAAACACAGTGTACAACACGGGACTTGACCGGAGCTGCTTTTGGCAAGGTGAGCGATGGACAGATGCAGCAGGTACTTCAGGGGTGCAGCTGTTATTGCAGTTAGTTAACTGAACAAAATACAGTAAAAATCCTGTTTATATTTCAGGGGTGTTGTAGCTGGCCTAAGAGAGCAGATGGAAGCATCTTCCTCGAGGGCAGGTGAGGGCGCCGAGGTAAGGGAGCAGATGAGAGTAACTGTCCCAGCTGTGCTGTGGCTTTGGATGCTGCTTCAGCCTATGCTTTTGTTTGTCTTTTGCAGGTGTCTTGCACAGGCTGAGTGGGGCCAAGCTGCACTCTGAAGAGCAGCACGAGAAGGGCGGGCTGGTTGTGAGCTGGATTGGAGCAGAACTGCCAAGTATCATGAGGTGAGTGCGAAGGGTCTTGCTTTGCAGGTGCCATGGCAGGCTCTCCACAGAAGCGGTTGAGGATTTGAGAAGAGGTTGCGGATGATCAAGGAGCGACACGTGCAGGGATGGCTTGAAAACGGTATGGCCGCTTTCTCTTCTGTTTATCAGGTGTCCCAGGCAACGTGGGCTGTGATGTTAGTCTTCAGAATCGGAACAAAGCGGGTGCTGATGGCTGTCTTCTTTGGTAGGCAAGGAGGTGCCCAAAGCCCTGTCTTGTGTAGCCTGAGCACGCCTCGCTGAGTATGAAGCTTGATTTCCAGCAGTTCTGAAAACTGTGTTGAGGCTGAAATGCTGTTTCTGTGTTTGGGTTGGGCTTGTACCTTGGTGAGTGTAGGGATGGGTTTTAATTTGGTGCAGTGGAGGGCCTGGCCCCAGTGTCCTGTAGTGTGTTTTGACCCGTGAGCATAGCCTTTTGGTTTTCAGATAGCCTACTGAAGTAAGTGATTTTTCCTGTGAGTGGAATGGAATTGAATTCTTCTTTGGCGCATAATCTGTTCTGCTCCTAGAGTTTTCTTCCTGCGTAAATACAAGTCTGCGCTAAATCCGGCTGAAAAAGCTTCATTTACTTGCGTGGTAGTATTGTCCTTTCAGTATTCAAAGCTGCAGCAAAAGCATGGGGATTTTTGTTTCTAGAAACACCCCAGTTCTCCTGTCTGCACTCTGCATGCTGTTGAGCTAAGCCTTATAAGGAAGTTAATAAAACCACAGCTGCTGCTGCTCCTCTTTCTGCTTTTTTATGCTTTCCCCCTGCACTTTCCCAGGTGATTGGCTTCAGGTTCCAGGTGGGACCTAATGGTAACTGAGTTGAAGGTATGCCATCAGAGAGCTCCTTCTGCCTGGGCTGCACTTTTGGATAAGTGCTTTGTTTTTCCTTCAGTCTTTTGGAGGGTTCTTTAGGTGGGTCAGATTCTATGGACTGATGCATTTTGAAGTCGAAACCGGTACTCCTATCTTTTTGAGGTGAAAACTGGTAGGATCCGTCATAGTAAAGGAATCTAGTAGTAGGCGCCTGTATTGCACGCAGCTCTTCCTCAGGTGAGTAGTTGTTATGGCAGTTTTGCGGATAGTATGGTGATGTTACTTTGTGTGTTTGCTCTGTGGTTCTGGGTCCCTTCTGATTTTTGCAGAATTACGGGGCTTTCTGTGAGCCTTTAAATCTATGTCAAATCTTATCAAAGTCATAACCTCGCTGTCAAAGTGATGCAGCAGGGTTTAGGAGAAATGTATGATGGAGGCTGCCTGTGTGAGCGTGTATCTGAAAATGGCAGCAGTGGGAATGTAAGGGGTAGTCTGTTTCAAGTTTAGGGACAGTTTGTTATATTTCTGGAGCTTTTGCCTGTGTGTTTTCTGTCTGTCGAGTGTTCAGACCTTTGAACCCTTTAGTCTTGATGTCCTCGAATTGACATATTAGAAGTATGTTTATTAGGTGATTCCAGGTAGTTGTTTTTGGGAAACAGTGGGGTAATGTCTCTTGACCGCATAAGTGCAGTAGTGCCTGGAGAGTGAGCAGGCTCACCTTCTTCCTCTCTGCAGAATAAGTCCGCCCGGGCCCATTTCGGCGCGGCGCCGCCCGGGCCCATTTCGGCGCGGCGCCGCCCGGGCCCATTTCGGCGCGGCGCCGCCCGGGCCCATTTCGGCGCGGCGCCGCCCGGGCCCATTTCGGCGCGGCGCCGCCCGGGCCCATTTCGGCGCGGCGCCGCCCGGGCCCATTTCGGCGCGGCGCCGCCCGGGCCCATTTCGGCGCGGCGCCGCCCGGGCCCATTTCGGCGCGGCGCCGCCCGGGCCCATTTCGGCGCGGCGCCGCCCGGGCCCATTTCGGCGCGGCGCCGCCCGGGCCCATTTCGGCGCGGCGCCGCCCGGGCCCATTTCGGCGCGGCGCCGCCCGGGCCCATTTCGGCGCGGCGCCGCCCGGGCCCATTTCGGCGCGGCGCCGCCCGGGCCCATTTCGGCGCGGCGCCGCCCGGGCCCATTTCGGCGCGGCGCCGCCCGGGCCCATTTCGGCGCGGCGCCGCCCGGGCCCATTTCGGCGCGGCGCCGCCCGGGCCCATTTCGGCGCGGCGCCGCCCGGGCCCATTTCGGCGCGGCGCCGCCCGGGCCCATTTCGGCGCGGCGCCGCCCGGGCCCATTTCGGCGCGGCGCCGCCCGGGCCCATTTCGGCGCGGCGCCGCCCGGGCCCATTTCGGCGCGGCGCCGCCCGGGCCCATTTCGGCGCGGCGCCGCCCGGGCCCATTTCGGCGCGGCGCCGCCCGGGCCCATTTGTCCTGTGGAGCTACTGAGCAGCTGAGGTAAATGAGTTTTGAACAGAGAGGTATTGCACAGTAGCATGTTGCATCAGTAGTAGTGAGCGTTGCCCAAGAGGTGGGTATCAGGGCTGGCGTGCTAGTGAATGCTGGTTCTCTGTTTTTGCAAGTGATGATGAACCTGTTTGACTTAATTCTATTTGAAAGAGTTCCAGTTACTGGCCTGGTCGTGTCGTCCTTTCAATGTTAAAAACTGCAGCAAAAGCATGGGGATTGTTGCTTCTAGAAACACCACAGGTCACCTGTCTGCTCTCTGCATGGTTTTCAAGTAAAGCAGATCTTAAAATAAAATAAAATAGTAATGAAAAAAAATAAAAAACAGCTGCTGCTGCTGCTCCTTTCTTTCTACTTCCTTGTGCTTTGCCCCTCCCCTTTTCCAGGTGATTGGGTTTGGGTGCTGGGCGGGGCCGAATGGTATATGAGCCCCAGGCATGCTATCAGAGAGCTCCTTCTGCCTGGGCTGCTCCTTGGGGTAAGTGCTTTGTTTTTCCTTTAGTCAGTTGCAGGGTTCTCTAGGCAGGCTGGAGTTTATAGATTTCTATAATTTTTAAGTGCTTGGAATTCACTTAGGAGAGGGATGTTTAATAGAGGTTTCTGGCTCACTGTTTTTTGGGGTGGTGGGTTGCTCTTCTGTTTTTGAGCTAAATTTATTCTCTAGATGCATAGACCTACTTCTGTAATTTTCCAGAGGACTAAAACCAGCTGCATTTCATGCTACATGTGGCTTGGCAGGGTAGATGCAGCATTGCCAAGAGACTGAGCAGGGTTGTATCAGAGTCACCTCTTTCATCTGCAAAGGGTAAGTTTGATTACCCCTGCCGAGGCTGCTGTGTGTGCATGTCTTTTTGGCATTTGTGGAGCTCAGTTGTTTTTTGTGTGTGTATGTTTTAACTTTCTGTTTTTCTGAGCAGTAGATAGTGTGTTTGCTGAGTGTGGTTGGCAGGAGGAGGTGGGGAGCTCCTCAGGACTGGTAGGTTTGGTTTCTCGGAGAGTACGGCAGCCTTCCTGTGTGATGCGACTGATTGTTGGGTGGGAACGTTCCAGCTTGTGTGTCTTAGGCAATGTAGCCTGTGTAGTGTGTGTTGTGTGGCCTGGGCAGATTTTGCTGTGGTGCTGTGAGTGAAGAATCTGAGTTAGAGGTGGTGAGCAGCTGAAGTACCGGAGCTGGGAAGAGAGAGGTCTTGCAGCAGGTACGCTGTGGCTGTGAGGTGCCTCAGAGTGTGCTTTTCCCTTGTCTCTGCAGGTGCTTTGTGTGCAGTCGTGGACAGGGAAGGGATATCCTCGTGTGATGGAGCTCTGAGGGAAGGTGAGTGTTGCCAGCCTGGTCGTGCCTTATCCGAAGCGAAGGGAAGACGCTCAGGTGTTTCCCTGTGAGGGTCTGAGGTGAGACTGTTTGGGATAGAGGAGCAGCGTGGCAGGTGGGTGCTTGCAAGCACAGTGTCGTTTTGTCCTTTTGTGTTCCCATGTGTTGTGGATGATGGTGGCCGCTCCTTTCAAGCTTGGACCTAATTTGCAGGTCCAGAGGCAAGTGGAGTGCTGTTTTGAAAGGGTAAAAGTAAAGCTGGGGTCGCTTATGTTGTTGAGGGATGGGTGCTACTACTACTGGCAGCTGAATGTTTATCTTCTGCCTGTGTCTTTCCTTTGTTCAGGTTGAAATGCAGTGCGCAGTGCAGGACGTCTCGACCCGAGCTGCCTCTGCAGTGACTCTGGTGCGTGATGAGCATAGGTAACTGTTGTTTTTGGGGTGTGGTTGTCACTGCAGTTATTTTCCTATGTCCAATAGAGTAAAACTCCAGTTTGCCTTTTAGAGGTGCTATAAGTGGGTAAGGAGAAGAGATGGAAGCATGTGCCACGTGGGGCAGGCAAGCGGCTGAGGTACAGGAGGGGATGAGAGTATGTGATTTTCTTCTGGGGATGGAATGGAATTAATTTTGTTGGTGTATAATCTGTTCTGCTCCTAGATTTTTCTTTCAATGCAAATAAAAGTATGAGCTAATTCCAGTTAAGAAAGTTCCAGTTACTTGCTGGGTCGTATTGTCCTTTTAATATTCAAAGCTGCCGCAAAAGCATGGGGATTGTTTCTTCTAGGTACTCCCCAGTTCTCGTTTGCATTCTGCATGCTGTTGAGCTAAAGCAGATTTAAAAAAAAAAATAAAAAAATACAAGAAACACACACACAAACAACAACAACAAGAAACCACGATTGGGTTATTTGTTCTGAATGCAACTATCATTTAATCCCTTTGTTGTCCCAGGTGGTGTGGATGATACTGGCTGCACTGTTGGAGCTTGGACTCGGAGAGGAACACGTGAGCACAATCGTAGGTTGCATCAGCAGTAGTCAGCATTGTGGAGAAGGTGAGCAATGGGGCTGGCGTGCTAGTGAATGCTGTTACTCTGTTTTTGCAGCTGATGATGAGCCTTCAGTTGACTAAGATGACAAACGGTGCCTGTGCATTTCTTGAGGCGGAGGAACTTTACCATGCAGCAGCCTGAGAGCTAAGTTGTGGGGCACCTGGTATTTGCATATCTGGGGTGGCTAATGGGAGCTGGGAGCCAGAGCAGCGTGGTGCCTGCTGGCTGAATATACTTGGTGCCACTGTGAGGGTGGTTGAGGCTGGGTCACGTTCAGGGTGCTTGTGGCTGGGTCACCAGGCTAATAGAAGAGGCAGGATTATTTTGTAGCGTGAGTGCGTGCGCCAGGCAGGACAGTTTCCTTCTGTTGGTCTGTCCTGTAGTGTTGCTTCTACAACGTCTGTTCTGTGCTTCTCAGGTCTTGATATCCTCCTAACTTTTTACACCGGACTGACTAGACAGGGGACTTGGTAGCGGTGCTGAAGGGCCTCAATGCTTGTTTTGTCATCGTGATTCTGATTCGAGCACTTCTTGTCTTGCAGTCGCTGCTTGAACTGCAGATCTGTTTCAGGTCTTGTGCATCATATTCGGTTTGAGATCGCGTCTGTTTCCATCCTCACTCTTGCAGAAGTCATCTGGGCCGCATCAGGAGCCTTTGCTTGGGAATCGAATTCCTAAGTGTCGTCTTAGGGGGTTTTCAGTCCCCATCCTTCTGGTCTCTTGTCTTGAAGGCAGGCTTTTTAGGCCTCCATCATCCCAGTTCTGGCAGTTGCTTCCAGTCGCGTGTCGTGACATTTGAGTCTCTGGTAGGGTCTGGTGCAGAGCACCTGTTCTGACTTGCTGTTGCCGTAGGGCTTTCTTTTTGGGGGTCACTTTTTCTTGCGCCTTGTGTTGTGTGTTTTGTTTGTAGTGTTTTTGGCGTGCCTGTGTGTGTGTACGTGTTTGGTCTGGATCTGTCCTGCCTGGCAGTTAGTGATGACAGCTAACGTGGCAGTGCATGGGTGTACTAATACATTGATGGGACTGTGTTGGTGAAGACATCCTGTCTGCCTCTGGGCATGTACTGAAGGGCAGCTGGCACAGTCATCTCTGTGGTGTTTGTCAGATGTGGGGGTGGGAGAGTATATCTCCTTGCGAGCAGCTGTTTGTATAGTTCTTGCATGGTGTGCTTGAGGAGGTCTGTTGAATCTTGAAAGCTTACAGATATGGGATTTTGCTTTTTTTTTTTTTTTATTTCTTTCCTGTCCCCATTAGAGTGTAAACCCTAGGAGGAACCTGTCACAGGAAAGAGCTCCTTCTGGAACTGTCCAGCACTTGGTAGGCAACTTGTGTTTAATTTGTTAAAGCTGAAACACAGTGTACAACACGGGACTTGACCATAGCTGCTTTTGGCAAGGTGAGCGATGAGCAGATGTAGCTGGTACTTTAGGGGTGCAGTTGTCACTGCAGTTAGTTAACTGCACAAAATACAGTAAAAATCCTGTTTATATTTCAGGGGTGTTGTAACTGGCCTAAGAGAGCAGGTGGAAGCGTCTGCCTCGAGGGCAGGTGAGGAGGCCGAGGTAAGGGAGCAGATGAGAGTAACTGTCCCAGCTGTGCTGTGTCTTTGGATGTTGCTTCAGCCTGTGCTTTTCTTTTTGTTTCACATTTGTCTCATACAGGCTGAGTGGGGCCAAGCTGCACTCTGAAGAGCAGCACGAGAAGGGCGGGCTGGTTGTGAGCTGGATTGGAGCAGAACTGCCAAGTAGCACGAGGTGAGTGCGAAGGGTATCCGTCTTGCTTTGCAGGTGCCATGGCAGGCTCTCCACAGAAGCGGTTGAGGATTGGAGAAGAGGTTGCAGATGATCAAGGAGCGACATGTGCAGGGATGGCTTGAAAACGGTATGGCTGCTTTCTCTTCTGTTTATCAGGTGTCCCAGGCAATGTGGGCTGTGGTGTTAGTCTTTAGAATCGGAACAAAGCAGGTGCTGAAATGCTGTGTCTGTTTTTTTTTGTGTTGGGGTTGCACCTTGATGAGTGTAGGGATGGGTTTTAAGTGGGTGCAGCGGAGAGCCTGGCCCCAGTGTCCTGTAGTGTGTTTTGACCCATCAGCATAGCCTTTTGGTTCTCAGGTAGCCTACTGAAGTTATTTTTTCCTGTGAGTGGAATGGAACAGAATTATTTTTTGGTGTGCAATCTGTTCTGCTCCTAGATTGTTCTTTCTATGTAAATGAATGATCGAGGTAATTCCAGATGGAAAAAGAAATCAATTGCTTACTTAGTTGTATTGTCCTTTTAATATTCAAAGCTACAGCAAAAGCATGGGGATTTTTGTTTCTAGAAACACCCTAGCTCTCCTGTCTGCACTCTGTATGCTGTTGAGCTAAGCCTTATAAAGAAGTAAATAAACCACAGCTGCTGCTCCTCCTCTTTTTGTTTTTTTTTCTGCTTTCCCCAAGCACTTTCCCAGGTGGTTGGCTTCAGGGTTCAGGTGAGACCTAGTGGTAAATGAGTTGCAGGTGTGCCATCAGAGAGTTCCTTCTGCCTGGGCTGCACTTTTGGGTAAGTGCTTTGTTTTTCTTTCAGTTGTTTGGAGGGTTCTTTAGGTGGGTCAGAGTCTATGGACTGATGCATTTTGAAGTAGAAACTGGTACTCCTATCTTTTTGAGTTGGTAACTGGTAGGATCTGTCACTGTAAAGCAATCTAGTAGTAGGTGCCTGTATTGCACACAGCTCTTCCTCAGGTGAGTAGTTATAATGGCAGTTTTACGGATAGTATGGTGATGTTACTTTGTGTGTTTGCTTTGTGGTTCTGGTTCCCTTCTGATTTTTGCAGAATTACGGGGCTTTTTGTGAGTCTTTGCCTGTATGTCAAATATTATCAAAGTCATAACCTTTCTGTCAAAGTGATGGAGCAGGGTTTAGGAGAAATGTATGATGGAGGCTCCCTGTGTGAGCATGTGTCTGAAAATGGCAGCAGTGGGCACGTAAGGGGTAGTCTGTTTCAGGTTTAGGGACAGTTTGTTGTATTTCTGGAGCTTTTGCCTGTGGGTTTTCTGTCTGTCGAGTGTTTAGACCTTGCAGCCTTCTAGTCTTGATGTGCTTGAAGTGACTTATTACAAGTATGTTTATGAGGGGTTTCCAGGTACATTGTTTTTGGGAAACAGTGGAGTAATGTCTCTTGACCGCTTAAGTGCAGTAGTGCCTAGAGAGTGAGCAGGCTCACCACCTTCTTCTGTGCAGAATAAGTCCGCCCGGGCCCCTTTTCGGCGCTGCCTGGGCACACTTCTCAGGTAAATGTAGTGAGCAGATGAGGGAAAGGAGCTGGGAACAGAGAGGTATTGCACAGTAGCATGTTGCATCAGTAGTAGTCAGCGTTGCGGAGGAGGTGGGTGTCAGGGCTGGCATGCTACTGAATGCTGGTTCTCTGTATTTGCAAGTGATGATGAACCTGTTGGACGTAATTCCATTTGAAAGAGTTCCAGTTACTGGCCTGGTCGTGTTGTCCTTTCAATGTTAAAAGCTGCAGCAAAAGCATGGGGATCGTTGCTTCTAGAAACACCACAGGTCACCTGTCTGCTCTCTGCATGTTTTTCCAGTAAAGCAGATCTTAAAAAAAAAACCAAAGAAAATAATAAAAAACAGCTGCTGCTGCTCCTGCTTTCCTTCTACTTCCTTGTGCTTTGCCCCTCCCCTTTTCCAGGTGATTGGGTTTGGGTGCTGGGCGGGGCCGAATGGTATATGAGCCCCAGGCATGCTATCAGAGAGCTCCTTCTGCCTGGGCTGCTCCTTGGGGTAAGTGCTTTGTTTTTCCTTCAGTCGGTTGCAGGGTTCTTTAGGCAGGCTGGAGTTTATAGATTTCTATAATTTTTAAGTGCTTGGAATTCACTTAATAGAGGGATGTTTAATAGAGGTTTCTGGCTCACTGTTTTTTTGGGATGGTGGGATACTCTTCTGTTTTGAGCTGTATTTTAATCTCTAGATGTATAAACCCACTTGTGTAATTCTCCAGAGGACTAAAACCAGCTTGATTGCATGGTACCTGTGGCTTGGTAGCGTAGATGCAGCATTACCAAGAGCCTGAGCAGGGTTGTATCAGAGTCACCTCTTTCATCTGCAAAGGGTAAGTCTGTGATTACCTCTGCCGAGGCTGCTGTGTGCGCGTGTCTTTTTCGCATTTGTGGAGCTCGTTTTTTTTTTTTTGTGTGTGTTTATGTTCTAACTTTTTTTTTTTGAGGGGTGAATAGTGTGTGTGCTGAGAGTGGTTGGCAGGAGGAAGCGGGGAGCTGCTCAGGACTAGTAGGTTTGGTTTCTAGGAGTGTGCAGCAGCCTTCCTGTGCGATGCGACTGATTGTTGGGTGGGAATGTACCAGCTTGTGTGTGCTGGGCAATGTAGCTTGTGTAGTGTGTGTTGTGTGGCCTGGGCAGAGTTTGCTGTGGCGCTGTGAGCGTAGAATCTCAGAGCTGGTGAGCAGCTGAAGTACCGGAGCTGGGAAGAGAGAGGTCTTGCAGCAGGTACGCTGTGGCTGTTTCAGAGTGTGCGTTTCTCTTGCCTCTGCAGGTGCTTGGTTCAGTTGTGGAGAGGGAAGGGAAATCCTCATGTCACGAAGCTCTGAGGGAAGGTGAGTGGTGTCAGCCTGGTCATCGCTTATCCTAAGCGAAGGGAAGACGCTCAGGTGTTTCCCTGTGAGGGTCCGAGGTAAGGCTGTTTGGGATAGAGGAGCAGTGTGGCAGGTGGGTGCTTGCAAGCACCGCGGTCATTGTATCCTTTTGTGTTCCCATGTGTTGTGGATGATGCTGGCCGCTCCTTTCAAGCTTGGACCTAATTTGCAGGTCCAGAGGCAAGTGGCCTGCTGTTTTGAAAGGATAAAAGTAAAGCTGGGGTTGCTTATGTTGTTGAGGGATGGGTGCTACTGCTGGCAGCTGAATGTTTATCTTCTTCCTGCCTTTCTCCTTTGTTCAGGCTGAAATGCAGTGTGCAGTGCAGGACCTCTCGACCCAAGCTGCCTCTGCAGTGACTCTGGTGCGTGATGAGCAGAGGTAGCTGTTATTTTTGGGGTGCGGTTGTCACTGCAGTTATTTTCCTACATTCAATAGAGTAAAATTCCAGTTTGCCTTTTAGAGGTGCTATAAGTGGGTGAAGAGAACAGATGGAAGCATCTGCCACGTGGGGCAGGCAAGCGGCTGAGGTACAGGAGGGGATGAGAGTATGTTGGGAATTGGCATAATTGTTCGATCTAAGCTTGCCTTAAGCAACCAGGGGTAGGCCTTAGAAATCTCAGGGCCTGCTGTAGCTGAGCAAACCAAGCTGCCAGAGTAACTGTGAGAAGCTCCCACGGAAATGACTCCCACATCACCCAATTAAGGAACTCAGAAAATATTGTTATCAGCAGCTGGCCTCAAGGACTAGGCCTATGTGAACGTTAAGCACAAAGGGGGTTGTTTTCCTAACTTCTAATCAAAAGGGGGGTTCTTTTCTTGCAGGTGGTGTTATTTTCTTAACGGTTTGTCTGAGTGCTTTTGACCAATAATCTTGTGTGAAACACTGTCCATCCCTGTAAAGTTCACTATAAAAGTTAGGCTATTCGGGCAATAAAATGGTGAAGCATGATCTGACTCTGCTGGTGTCTGTCGTGCTTTCGTCCGTGCTTCGCAACAAGAGTGTGTGATTTTTTTCCTGGGGATGGAATGGAATTCATTTTGTTGGCATATAATCTGTTCTGCTCCTAGATTTTTCTTTCAATGCAAATAAAAGTTTGAGCTAATTCCATTTGAAAAAGTTCCAGTTACTTGCTGGGTCGTGTTGTCCTTTCAATGTTAAAAGCTGCAGCAAAAGCATGGGGATTGTTGCTTCTAGAAACACCCCAATTTTCTTGTCTGCAGTCTGCATGCTGTTGAGCAAAAGCAGATTTCAAAAAAAAAAAAACCCAAAAAACAGGAAACACACAAAAAACAATAAAAAAAACACCATTGGGTCACTTGTGAATGCAACGATCATTTAATCCCTTAGTTTTCCTAGGTGGTGTGTGTGATACTGGCTGCACTGTTGGAGCTTGGATTCGGAGAGGAAGAGGTGAGCAGAACCATGTGTTGCATCAGCAGTAGTCAGCATTGTGGAGCAGGTGGGCATCGTGGCCGGCGTGCTAGTGAATGCTGTTACTCTGTTTTTGCAGCTGATGATGAGCCTTCAATTGACTAAGATGACAATCGGTGCCTGTGCATTTCTTGAGGTGGAAGGAATTTACCATCCAGCAACCTGAGAGCTAAGTTGGGGGGCGCCTGGTATTTGCATATCTGGGGTGGCTAATGGGAGCTGGGAGCCAGAGCAGCATGGAGCCAGCTAGCTGAATATACTTAGTGTCACTGTGAGGGTGGTTCAGGCTGGGTCACGTTCAGGCTGCTTGTGGCTTGGTCAACAGGCTAATAGAAGCAGCGGGATTATTTGGTAGCGTGAGTGCGTGCGCAGGGCAGGACAGTTTCCTTCAGTTTGTCTTGTAGTGTTGCTTCTGCAGTGTCTGTTCTGTGCTTCTCGGGTCTTGATATCCTCCTGGCTTTTTACACAGGACTGACCAGACAGGCGACTTGGTAGCTGTGCTGAAGGGCCTCAATGCTTGTTTTGTCATCATGGCTCTGATCCGAGCACTTCTTGTCTTGCAGTCGCTGCTTGAACTACAGATCTGTGTGAGGTCTTGCGATCTCAAACCGAATATGATGCACATCTGTTTCCATCCTCACTCTTGCAGAAGTCATCTGGGCCGCATCAGGAGCTCTTGCTTGGGAATTGATTTCCTGATATTTGTCTCAGGGGGTTTTCAGTCCCCATCCGTCTGGTCTCTTGTCTTGAAGGCAGGCTTTTTAGGCCTCCATCATCCCAGTTCTGGCAGTTGCTTCCAGTCGCGTGTCGTGACATTTGAGTCTCTCCTAGGGTCTGGTGCAGAGCACCTGTATCTGACTTGCTGTTGCCTTAGGGCTTCCCTCTGGGGGTCACTTTTTCTTGCGCCATGTGTTGTGTGTTTTGTTTGTAGTGTTTGTGGTGTGCCTGTGTGTGTATGTGTTTGGTCTGGAGCTGTCCTGCCTGGCAGTTAGTGATTAACATGGCAGTGCATGGGTGTACTAATACACTGATGGGACTGTGTTGGTGAAGACATCCTGTCTGCCTCTGGGCATGTACTGAAGGGCAGCTGGCACAGTCATCTCTGGTGGTTGGCAGATGTGGATTTGGGAGAGTATATCTGCTTGTGAGCAACTTCTCACATAGTGCTTGAACGCTGTGCTTGAGGAGGTCTGTCGAATCTTGAAAGCTTACAGATATGGGGTTTTGAAACGTTTATTTTTATTTCTTTCCTGTCCCCAGTAGAGCGTAAACCTTTGGAGGAACCTGTCACAGGAAAGAGCTCCTTCTGGAACTGTTCAGCACTCGGTAGGCAGCTCGGTGACTGTCTTGATCTACTTCTGAGGTGCTGAGGCAAGGGGGCTTCTGTTTTGAAATGATAATATTGTAAATGGGGTCCCTTTTGTTGTGGAGGGACGGGTGCTAATGCTGGCAGCTGAATGATTCATTCTGTTGTGACTGTTCTAATTTGTTTAAGGTGAAACACAGTGTCCAACACAGGACTTGATGACCAGAGCTGCTTTTGGCAAGGTGAGCGATGAGCGCAGTTGTCACTGCAGGTACTTAACTACACAAAGTACAGTAAAAATCCTGTTTATATTTCAGGGGTGTTGTAGCTGGCCTAAGAGAGCAGATGGAAGCATCTGCCTCGGGGAGGTGAGGGAGCAGATGAGAGTAACTGTCCCAGCTGTGCTGTGGCTTTGGATGTTGCTTCAGCCTGTGCTTTTCTTTTTGTTTCACAGGTGTGTCGCACAGGCTCAGAGGGGCCAAGCTGCACTCTGAAGAGCAGCACGAGAAGGGCGGGCTGGTTGTGAGCTGGATTGGAGCAGAACTGCCGAGTAGCACGAGGTGAGTGCGAAGGGTATCCATCTTGCTTTGCAGGTGCCATGGCAGGCTCTCCACAGAAGCGGTTGAGGATTTGAGAAGAGGTTGCAGATGATCAAGGAGCGACATGTGCAGGGATGGCTTGAAAACGGTATGGCTGCTTTCTCTTCTGTTTATCAGGTGTCCCAGGCAATGTGGGCTGTGATGTTAGTTCTCGAGAATCAGAACAAAGCAGGTGCTGATATGATATGCTGTGTCTGTTTTTTTTTTTTGTTGGGGTTGCACCTTGGTGAGTGTAGGGATGGGTTTTAAGTGGGTGCAGCGGAGGGCCTGAACCCCAGTGTCCTGTAGTGTGTTTTGACCCATCAGCATAGCCTTTTGGTTCTCAGGTAGCCTACTGAAGTAAGTGATTTTTCCTGTGAGTGGAATGCAATTGACTCTTTTTTTTTTTGGGTGTAAGCAGTTCTGCTCCTAGATTTTTCTTATTATCTAAATAAAAGATCAAGCTAATTCCAGATGGAAAAATCAGTTACTTTCTTGGTCAGTTTGTCCTTTTAATATTCAAAGCTCCAGCAAAGGCATGGGGATTTTTGTTTCTAGAAACACCCTAGTTCTCCTGTCTTCATTCTGCATGCTGTAGAGCTAAGCCATATAAATGAATAAAGAAACCACAGCTTCTGCTCCTTTCTGATTTTTTTTTTGTGCTTTCCCCAAGCACTTTCCCAGGTGATTGGCTTCAGGTTCCAGGTGGGACCTAGTGGTAACTGAGTTGCAGATATTCCATGATAGAGCTCATTCTGCCTGGGCTGCTTTTTGGGGTAAGCGCTTTGTTTTTCCTTCAGTCAGTTTCAGGGTTCTTTAGGTGGGTCAGAGTCTATGGACTGATGCGTTCTGAAGTAGAAACCGGTACGCATATCTTTTTGAGTTGGTAACTGGTAGGATCTGTCACTGTAAAGCAATCTAGTAGTAGTATGTGCCTGTATTGCACGCAGCTCTTCCTCAGGTGAGTAGATATTATGGCAGTTTTACGGATGGTATGGTGATGTTACTTTGTGTGTTTGCTTTGTGGTTCTGGTTCCCTTCTGATTTTTGCAGAATTACGGGGCTTTCTGTGAGCCTTTGCATCTATGTCAAATATCAAAGTCAAAGCCTTGCTGTTAAGGAGATGGAGCAGAGTTTAGTTGAAATGTATCATGGAAGCTCCCTGTGTGAGCATGTGTCTGAAAATGGCAGCAGTGGGAATGTAAGGGGTAGTCTGTTTCAAGTTTAGGGACAGGTTGTTACGTTTCTGGAGCATTTGCCTGTGGGTTTTCTGTCTGTTGAGTCTTTAGACCTTGCAGCCTTCTAGTCTTGATGTCCTTGAAATGACATATTAGAAGTATGTTTATGAGGGGTTGCCAGGTGCATTGGTTTTGGGAAACCGTGGGCCACGTTTTTTTGACCACATAAGTGCAGTAGTGCCTAGAGAGTGAGCAGGCTCACCTCCTTCATCTCTGCAGAATAAGTCTGCCCGGGCCCCTTTTCGGCGCGGCGCCGCCCGGGCCCCTTTCGGCACGGCGCCGCCCGGCCCCATTTGTCATGTGGAGCTACTGAGCAGGTGAGTTAAAGGAGCTGGGAACAGACAGTTATTGCACAATGATATGTTGCATCAGTAGTAGTGAGCGTTGTGCAGGAGGTGGGTATTAGGGCTGGGCAGCTAGTGAATGCTGGTTCTCTGTTTTTGCAAGAGATGATGAACCTGTTTGGCATAATTCCATTTGAAAAAGTTCCAGTTACTTGAATGGTTGTGCTGTTCTTTCAATATTAAAAGCTGCAGCAAAAGCATGGTGATTGTTGCTTCTAGAAACACCCCAGGTCTCTTGTCTGCTCTCTGCATGTTGTTTAGGTAAAAGTGATTTAAAAAGAATATAGTAAACACACACACACAAAAAAAAACAAACAAAAAAAAAAAGAAAAAAACCACAGTTGGCTGAGTTGTTGTGAACACAACGATCATTTAATCCCTTTGTTTTCCCAGGTGGTGTGGATGATACTGGTTGCACTGTTGGAGCTTGGACTCGGAGAGGAACACATGAGCACAATTGTATGTTGCATCAGCAGTAGTCAGCATTGTGGAGAAGGTGAGCAATGGTGCTGGTGTCCTAGTGAATGCTGTTACTCTGTTTTTGCAGCTGATGATGAGCCTGGCAATTGACTATCATGAAAATCAGTGCCTGTGCATTTCTTGAGGCGGAGGGACTTTGCCATGCAGCAACCTGAGAGCTAAGTTGGGGGGCACCTGGTATTTGCATATCTGGGGTGGCTAATGGGAGCTGGGAGCCAGAGCAGCATGGAGCGTGCTGGCTGAATAGACTTGGTGCCACTGTGAGGGTGGTTCAGGCTGGGTCATGTTCAGGCTGCTTGTGGCTGGGTCAGCAGGCTAATAGAAGCAGCAAGATTATTTTGTAGTGTGAGTGCGCACGCCAGGCAGGACAGTTTCCTTCAGTTTGTCTTGTAGTGTTGCTTCTGCAGCGTCTGTTCTGTGCTTCTCGGGTCTTGATATCCTCCTGGCTTTTTAGACCGGACTGATCAGACAGGCAACTTGGTAGCGGTGCTGAAGGGCCTCAATGCTTGTTTTGTCATCATGACTCTGATCCGAGCACTTCTTGTCTTGCAGTCGCTGCTTGAACTGCAGATCTGTTTCAGGTCTTGTGTATCATATTGGGTTTGAGATCGCATCTGTTTCCATCCTCACTCTTGCAGAACTCATCTGGGCCACATCAGGAGCTCTTGCTTGGGAATTGATTTCCTAAGCGTTGTCTTATGGGGTTTTCAGTCCCCATCCTTCTGGTCTCTTGTCTTGAAGGCAGGCTTTTTAGGCCTCCATCATCCCAGTTCTGGCAGTTGCTTCCAGTCGTGTGTCGTGACATTTGAGTCTCTCGTAGGGTCTGGTGCAGAGCACCTGTTCTGACTTGCTGTTGCCCTAGGGCTTTCCTTTTGGGGGTCACTTTTTCTTGTGCCTTGTGTTGTGTGTTTTGTTTGTAGTGTTTGTGGCGTGCCTGTGTGTGTATGTGTTTGGTCTGGAGCTGTCCTGCCTGGCAGTTAGTGATTAATGTGGCAGGGCATGGGTGTACTAATACATTGTTTGTACTGTGTTGGGAAAGACATCCGGTCTGCCTCTGGGCACGTACTGAAGGGCAGCTGGCACAGTCATCTCTGGTGGTTGGCAGATGTGGATTTGGGAGAGTATATCTGCTTTTGAGCAGCTGTTTGCATAGTGCTTGAACGCTGTGCTTGAGGAGGTCTGTCAAATCTTGAAAGCTTACAGATATGGGGTTTTGAAATGTTTATTTTTATTTCTTTCCTGTCCCCAGTAGAGTGTAAACCCTAGGAGGAACCTGTCACAGGAAAGAGCTCCTTCTGGAACTGTTCAGCACTTGGTAGGCAACTTTTGTTTAATTTGTTTAAGTTGAAATACAGTGTACAACACGGGACTTGACGACCAGAGCTGCTTTTGGCAATGTGAGCGATGAACGGATGTAGCTGGTACTTTAGGGGTGCAGTTGTCACTGCAGTTAGGTAACTGCACAAAATACAGTAAAAATCCTGTTTATATTTCAGGGGTGTTGTAACTGGCCTAAGAGAGCAGATGGAAGCATCTTCCTTGAGGGTAGGTGAGGGGGCCGAGGTAAGGGAGCAGATGAGAGTAAGTGTCCTAGCTGTGCTGTGGCTTTGGATGCTGTTTCAGCCTATGCTTTTCTTTTTCTTTTGCAGGTGTGTCGCACAGGCTGAGTGGGGCCAAGCTGCACTCTGAAGAGCAGCACGAGAAGGGCGGGCTGGTTGTGAGCTGGAGCTGGATTGGAGCAGAACGGCCGAGTAGCACGAGGTGAGTGCGAAGGGTATCCGTCTTGCTTTGCAGGTGCCATGGCAGGCTCTCCACAGAAGCGGTTGAGGATTGGAGAAGAGGTTGCGGATGATCAAGGAGCGACATGTGCAGGGATGGCTTGAAAAGGGCATGGCTGCTTTCTCTTCTGTTTATCAGGTGTCCCAAGCAACGTGGGCTGTGATGTTAGTTCCTGAGAACTGGAACAAAGCAGGTGCTGATGGTGGTCTTCTTCGGTAGGCAAAGAGGTGCCCAAAGCCCCGTCCTGTGTAGCCTGAGCACACCTCGCTGAGGATGAAGCATGCTTTCCAGCAGTTCCCAAAACTGTGTTGAAGCTGAAATGCTGTGTCTGTGTTTGTGTTGGGGTTGCTCCTTGGGGAGTGTAGGGATGGGTTTTAAGTGGGTGCAGCGGAGGGCCTGGCCCCAGTGTCCTGTAGTGTGTTTTAACCCATCAGCATGGCCTTTTGGTTCTCAGGTAGCTTACTGAATAAATGATTTTTCCTGCAAGTGGAATGGAATTGAATTTTTTTTTTGGCACGTAATCAGTTCTGCTCCTAGACTTTTCTTTCTATGTAAATAAAAGCTTGAGCTAATTCCAGATGGGAAAAAAAAATCAACTACTCGCTTGGTCATTTTGTCCTTTTAGTATCCAAAACATTTAAGCGCGGTGCTGCCCCGGGCCCGTTACAGCGCGGCGCCGCCCCGGGCCCATTTCTCAGGTGGAGCTACTGAGCATGTGAGGTAAAGGAGCTGGGAACAGAGGTATTGCACAATGGTATGTTGCATCAGTAGTAGTCAGTGTTGTACAGGAGGTGGCTATCAGTGCTAGCACGCTAGTGAATGTTCGTTCTCTATTTTTGGAAGTGATGATGAAGCTGTTTGACGTAATTCCATTTGAAAAAGTTCCAGTTACTGCCCTGGTCGTGTCGTCCTTTCAATGTTAAAAGCTGCAGCAAAAGCATGGGGATTGTTGCTTCTAGAAACACCACAGGTCACCTGTCTGCTCTCTGCATGTTTTTCAAGTAAAGCAGGGGTAGGGGTAGTCTGTTTCAAGATTAGGGACAGCTTGTTATATTTCTGGAGCTTTTGTCTGTGTGTTTTCTGTCTGTCGAGTGTTTAGACCTTGCAGCCTTCTAGACTTTGTCCTTGAATTTACATAGTAGAAGTACATTTATGAGGGGTTGCCAGGTACGTTTTTTTTGGGAAACCGTGGGGTATGGTTCCTTGACCACATAAGTGCAGCAGTGCCTAGAGAGTGAGCAGGCTCACCTTCTTCTTCTCTGCAGAATAAGTCCGCCCGGCCCCATTTCGGCGCGGCGCCGCCCGGGCCCCTTTCGGTGCGGCGCCGCCCGGCCCCATTTGTCATGTGGAGCTACTGAGCAGGTGAGGTAAAGGAGCTGGGAACAGAGAGGTATTGCACAATGATATGTTGCCTTAGTAGTAGTGAACGTTGTGCAGGAGGTGGTTATTAGGGCTGGCATGCTGTTGAATGCTGGTTCTCTGTGTTTACAGATGGGGATGAGTCTGTTTAAACAAATTCTGGTTCAAAAAGTTTCAGATACTACCTTGGTGGAATGGAATTAATTTTGTTGGTGTATAATCTGTTCTGCTCGTAGATTTTTCTTTCAATGCAAATAAAAGTTTGAGCTAATTCCATTTGAAAAAGTTCCAGTTACTTGCTGGGTCGTGTTGTCCTTTCAATGTTAAAAGCTGCAGCAAAAGCATGGGGATTGTTGCTTCTAGAAACACCCTAGGTCTCCTGTCTGCTCTCTGCATGTTTTTCAAGTAAAGCAGGTCTTTAAAAAAAAAACAAACAAACAAACAAAAAAAAAAACAAAGAAAATAATAAAAAACAGCTGCTGCTGCTCCTTTCTTTCTACTTCCTTGTGCTTTGCCCCTCCCCTTTTCCAGGTGATTGGGTTTGAGTGCTGGGCGGGGCCAAATGGTATATGAGCCCCAGGCATGGTATTAGAGAGCTCCTTCTGCCTGGGCTGCTCCTTGGTGTAAGCGCTTTGTTTTTCCTTCAGTCAGTTGCAGGGTTCTCTAGGCAGGCTGGAGTCTATAGATTTCTAGAATTTTTAAGTGCTTGGAATTCATTTAATAGAGGGGTGTTTAGTAGAGTTTTGTGGCTTATTGTTTTTTAGGATGGTGCGATACTGCTCTGTTTTTGAGCTGCACTTTAATCTCTAGACGTATAAACCCACTCGTTTTATTCTGCAGAGGACTAAAACCAGCTTGATTACCGGCTACATGTGGCTTGACAGCGTAGATGCAGCATTACCAAGAGACTGAGCAGAGTTGTATCAGAGTCACCTTTTTTATCTGCAAAGGGTAAGTCTGTGATTACCCCTGCCGAGGCTGCTGTGTGTGCATGTCTTTTTGGCATTTGTGGAGCTCAGTTGTTTTTCTTTGTGTGTATGCATGTTCTTTTTTTTTTTTTTTTTTTGGTGGTCAAATAGTGTGTTTGCTGAGTGTGGTTAGAATGAGGAGGTGGGGAGCTGCTCAGGACTGGTAGGTTTGGTTTCTAGGAGTGTGCGGCATCCTTCCTGTGACGTGACTAATTGTTGGGCTGGAACGTTCCAGCTTGTGTGTCTTAGGCAATTGAGCTTGTGTAGTGTGTGTTGTGTGGCCCTGGCAGAGTTTGCTGTGGTGCTGTGGGCGAAGAATCTCAGAGCTGGTGAGCAGCTGAAGGCACCTCACAGCCACAGTGTACCTGCTGCAATAATACCTCTCTCTCCCAGCTGGAGAGAGCTGGGAAGAGAGAGGTATTATTGCAGCAGGTACACTGTGGCTGTGAGGTGCCTCAGAGTGCGCTTTTCTGTCTTCTTTTTGCAGGTGCTTTGTGCAGTCGTGGACAGGAAAGGGAAATACTCGTGTCACGGAGCAGTGAGGGAAGGTGAGTGTTGTCAGCCTGGTCATCTCTTATCTGAAGGGAAGATGCTCAGGTGTTTCCCTGTAAGGGTCCGAGGTGGCAGTGTAGATGCAGCATTACCAAGAGCCTGAGCAGGGTTGTATCAGAGTCTGCTCTTTCCTCTGCAAAAGGGTAAGTCTGTGATTACCCCTGCTGGGGCTGCTTTGTGTGCGTGTCTTTTTGGTATTTATGGAGCTTAGTTGTTTTTTGTGTGTGTATGTTCTAAGTTTTTGTTTTTTTTTTTTGAGGGGCAAATAGTGTGTGTGCTGAGCGTGGTTGGCAGGAGGAGGTGGGGAGCTGCTCAGGACTGGTAGGTTTGGTTTCTCGGGGTGTGCGGCAGCCTTCCTGTGCAATGCGACTGATTGTTGGCCGGAACGTTCCAGCTTGTGTGTCTTAGCCATTGTAGCTTGTGTAGTGTGTGTTGTGTGGCCCGGGCAGTGTTTGCTGTGCTGCTGTGAGCAAAGAACCTGAGTTAAAGCTGGTGGGCAGCTGAAGTACCGGAGCTGGGAAGAGAGAGGTATTGCAGCAGGTACGCTGTGGCTGTGAGGTGCCTCAGAGTGTGTGTTTCTCTTGTCTCTGCAGGTGCTTTGTGCAGTTGTGGAGAGGGAAGGGAAATCTTCATGTCACGAAGCTCTGAGGGAAGGTGAGTGGTGTCAGCCATGTCATCCCTTATCCGAAGCGAAGGGAAGACGCTCAGGTGTTTCCCTGTGAGGGTCTGAGTTGAGGCTGTTTGGGATAGAGGAGCAGTGTGGCAGGTGGGTGCTTGCAAGCACAGTGGTCATTGTATCCTTTTGTGTTCCCAGGTGGCGTGGGTGATGCTGGCCGCTCCTTTCAAGCTTGGACCTAATTTTCAGGTACAGAGGCAAATGGCCTGCTGTTTTGAAAGGATAAAACTAAAGATGGGGTGCCTTTTGTTGTTGAGGGATGGGTGCTACTGCTGGCAGCTGAATGTTTATCTTCTGCCTGTGTCTTTCCTTTGTTCAGGTTGAAATGCAGTGCGCAGTGCAGGACGTCTCAACCCGAGCTGCCTCTGCAGTGACTCTGGTGCGTAATGAGCAGAGGTAGCTGTTATTTTTGGGGTGCGGTTGTCACTGCAGTTATTTTCCTACATCCAGTAGAGTAAAATTCCAGTTTGCCTTTTAGAGGTGCTATAAGTGGGTGAAGAGAACAAATGGAAGCATCTGCCATGTGGGGCAGGCAGGCGGCTGAGGTACAGGAGGGGATGAGAGTATGTGATTTTTTCCCGGGGGTGGAATGGAATTGATTTTGTTGGCGTATAATCTGTTCTGCTCCTAGATTTTTCTTTCTATTTAAAAAAAAAAAAGTTTGAGCTAATTCCAGTTAAGAAAGTTCCAGTTACTTGCTGGGTCGTATTGTCCTTTTAATATTCAAAGCTGCAGCAAAAGCATGGGGATTGTTGCTTCTAGAAACACCCCAGTTCTCTTGTTTGTGCTCTGCATGCTGTTGAGCTAAGGCAGATTTAAAAAAAAGAAATAAAGGAAACGCACACAAAAACCAACAACAACAAAAAACACCATTGGCTGACTTGTTGTGATTGCAACGAACATTTAATCCCTTTGTTTTCCCAGGTGGTGTGGATGATACTGGCTGCACTGTTGGAGCTTGGATTCGGAGAGGAACAGGTGAGCAGAACCGTATGTTGCATCAGCAGTAGTCAGCATTGTGGAGAAGGTGGGCATCATGGCCGGCGTGCTAGTGAATGCTGTTACTCTGTTTTTGCAGCTGATGATGAGCCTTCAATTGACTAAGATGACAATCGGTGCCTGTGCATTTCTTGAGGCAGAGGGACTTTACCATGCAGCAACCTAAGAGCTAAGTTGGGGGGCACCTGGTATTTGCATATCTGGGGTGGCTAATGGGAGCTGGGAGCCAGAGCAGCATGGAGGCAGCTGGCTGAATAGACTTGGTGCCACTGTGAAGGTGGTTGAGGCTGGGTCACCAGGCTAACAGGAGCAGCGGGATTATTTTGTAGCTTGAGTGCGTGCGCCATGCAGGACAATTTCCTTCTGTTGGTCTGTCCTGTTTGCTTCTGCAGTGTCTGTTCTGTGCTTCTCGGGTCTTGATATCCTCCTGGCTTTTTACACCGGACTGACCAGACAGGCAACTTGGTAGCTGTGCAGAAGGGCCTCAATGCTTGTTTTGTCATCATGGCTCTGATCAAGCAGCGACTGCAAGACAAGAAGTGCTCGAAAGTGCAGATCTGTTTCAGGTCTTGTGCATCATATTCGGTTTGAGATCGCGTCTGTTTCCATCCTCACTCTTGCAGAAGTCATCTGGGCCGCATCAGGAGCTCTTGCTTGGGAACTGATTTCCTGAGAGTTGTCTTAGGGGGTTTTCACTCTCCATCCTTCTGGTCTCTTGTCTTGAAGGCAGGCTTTTTAGGCCTCCATCATCCCAGTTCTGGCAGTTGCTTCCAGTCATGTGTCGTGACATTGGAGTCTCTCGTAGGGTCTGGTGCAGAGCACCTGTTCTGACTTGCTGTTGCCCTAGGGCTTTCCTCAGGGGGTCACTTTTTCTTGTGCCTTGTGTTGTGTGTTTTGTTTGTAGTGTTTGTGGCGTGCCTGTGTGTGTGTTTGGTCCGGAGCTGTCCTGGCTGGCAGTTAGTGATTAATGTGGCAGGGCATGGGTGTACTAATACATTGTTTGTACTGTGTTGGGAAAGACATCCAGTCTGCCTCTGGGCACGTACTGAGGGGCAGCTGGCACAATCATGTCTGGTGGTTGGCAGTTGGGGATTTGGGAGAGTATATCTGCTTGTGAGCAGCTGTTTGTATAGTGCTTGAACGGTGTGCTTGAGGAGGTCTGTTGAATCTTGAAAGCTTACAGATATGGGGTTTTGAAATGTTTATTTTTATTTCTTTCCTGTCCCCAGTAGAGTGTAAACCCTAGGAGGAACCTGTCATGGGAAAGAGCTCCTTCTGGAACTGTTCAGCACTTGGTAGGCAACTTTCGTTTAATTTGTTTAAGGTGAAACACAGTGTACAACACGGGACTTGACCATAGCTGCTTTTGGCAAGGTGAGCGATGAGCAGATGTAGCTGGTACTTTAGGGGTGTAGTTGTCACTGCAGTTAGTTAACTGCACAAAATACAGTAAAAATCCTGATTATATTTCAGAGTTCTTGTAGCTGGCCTAAGAGAGCAGATGGAAGCATCTGCCTCGGGGAGGTGAGGGGGGCAGATGTAAGGCAGCAGATGAGAGTATCTCTCCCTCTGTGCTGTGGCTTTGGATGCTGCTTCAGCCTATGCTTTTGTTTGTCTTTTGCAGGTGTCTCGCACAGGCTGAGTGGGGCCAAGCTGCACTCTGAAGAGCAGCACGAGAAGGGCGGGCTGTTTGTGAGCTGGATTGGAGCAGAACGGCCGAGTAGCACGAGGTGAGTGCGAAGGGTATCCGTCTTGCTTTGCAGGTGCCATGGCAGGCTCTCCACAGAAGCGGTTGAGGATTTGAGAAGAGGTTGCAGATGATCAAGGAGCGACACGTGCAGGGATGGCTTGAAAAGGGTATGGCTGCTTTCTCTTCTGTTTATCAGGTGTCACTGGCGACATGGGCTGTGATGTTAGTCTTTAGAATCGGAACAAAGCAGGTGCTGAAATGCTTTGTTTTTTTTGTGTTGGGCTTGCACCTTGATGAGTGTAGGGATGGGTTTTAAGTGGGTGCAGCGGAGGGCCTGAACCCCAGTGTCCTGTAGTGTGTTTTGACCCATCAGCATAGCCTTTTGGTTCTCAGGTAGCCTACTGAAGTAAGTGATTTTTCCTGCGAGTGGAATGGAATTGTTTTTTTTTCCATGTAATTTGTTCTCCTCCTAGATTTTTCTTTTTATGTAAATAAAATATTGAGCTAATTCCAGAGGGGAAAAAAAATCAGTTTACTTTCTTAATCAGTTTGTCCTTTTAATATTCAAAGCTGCAGCAACAGCATGGGGATTTTTGTTTCTAGAAACACCCTAGCTCTCCTGTCTTCACTCTGCATGCAGTTGAGCTAAGCCATATAAATGAATAAAGAAACCACAGCTACTGCTCGTTTCTGATTTTTTTTTTTGTGCTTTCCCCCTTGCACTTTCCCAGGTGATTGGCTTCAGGGTCCAGGTGAGACCTAATGGTAACTGAGTTGCAGGTATGCCATCAGAGAGCTCCTTCTGCCTGGGCTGCACTTTTGGGTAAGCGTTTGGTTTTATTTCAGTTGGTTGCAGGGTTCTTTAGGTGGGTCAGAGTCTATGGACTGATGCGTTCTGAAGTAGAAACCGGTACGCATATCTTTTTGAGTTGGTAACTGGTAGGATCTGTCACTGTAAAGCAATCTAGTAGTAGTATGTGCCTGTATTGCACGCAGCTCTTCCTCAGGTGAGTAGATGTTATGGCAGTTTTACGGATAGTATGGTGATGTTACTTTGTGTGTTTGCTTTGTGGTTCTGGTTCCCTTCTGATTTTTGCAGAATTACGGGGCTTTTTGTGATTCTTTGCCTGTATGTCAAATATTATCAAAGTTACAACCTTGCTGTTAAAGTGATGGAGCAGGGTTTAGTTGAAATGTATCATGGAAGCTCCCTGTGTGAGCATGTGTCTGAAAATGGCAGCACTGGGCTCGTAAGGGGTAGTCTGTTTCAAGTTTAGGGACAGTTTGTTATATTTCTGGAGCTTTTGCCTGTGGGTTTTCTGTCTGTCGAGTGTTCAGACCTTGCAGCCTTTTAGTCTTGATGTCCTCGAATTGACATATTAGAAGTATGTTTATTAGGTGATTCCAGGTAGTTGTTTTTGGGAAACAGTGGGGTAATGTCTCTTGACCGCATAAGTGCAGTAGTGCCTAGAGAGTGAGCAGGCTCACCTTCTTCCTCTCTGCAGAATAAGTCCGCCCGGGCCCATTTCGGCGCGGCGCCGCCCGGGCCCATTTCGGCGCGGCGCCGCCCGGGCCCATTTCGGCGCGGCGCCGCCCGGGCCCATTTCGGCGCGGCGCCGCCCGGGCCCATTTCGGCGCGGCGCCGCCCGGGCCCATTTCGGCGCGGCGCCGCCCGGGCCCATTTCGGCGCGGCGCCGCCCGGGCCCATTTCGGCGCGGCGCCGCCCGGGCCCATTTCGGCGCGGCGCCGCCCGGGCCCATTTCGGCGCGGCGCCGCCCGGGCCCATTTCGGCGCGGCGCCGCCCGGGCCCATTTCGGCGCGGCGCCGCCCGGGCCCATTTCGGCGCGGCGCCGCCCGGGCCCATTTCGGCGCGGCGCCGCCCGGGCCCATTTCGGCGCGGCGCCGCCCGGGCCCATTTCGGCGCGGCGCCGCCCGGGCCCATTTCGGCGCGGCGCCGCCCGGGCCCATTTGTCATGTGGAGCTACAGAGCAGGTGAGGTAAAGGAGCTGGGAACAGAGAGGTATTGCACAATGATATGTTGCCTTAGTAGTAGTGAACGTTGTGCAGGAGGTGGTTATTAGGGCTGGCATTCTGATGAATGCTGGCTCTCTGTGTTTACAGATGGGGGTGAGTCTGTTTAAACTAATTCCAGTTCAAAAAGTTTCAGTTACTAGCTTGGTGATATTTTCAGTTCAATATTGATATCTGCAGAGAAAGTGAAAGGGGATTTTTGCTTCTAGAATCACTGCAGATATCTTGCCTGCTCTTTGCATGCTTTTGAGATAAAGCTGATTTTAAAAAAGAAAGAAAAAAAAAAACACTTGCTTCTCTTGCTCCCTTCCTGCTCTCTTGTGCTTTGTCCCTCATCTTCCCCAGGTGATTTGGTTTGGGTGCTGGGCGGGGACAAAAGGTATATGAGCCCCAGGCACGACATCAGAGCTCCTTCTGCCTGGGCTGCTCTTTGGGGTCAGTGCTTTGTGTTTCCTTCAGTCAGTTGCAAGGTTCTCTAGGCAGGCTGCAGTTTGTGGAGTTCTGTATTTCTAAGTGCTTGGAATTCTAGATTTCTAAGTGCTTGAAATAGAGGGATATTTAGTAGAGGCTGCTGTCTCACTGTTTTTTGGGATGGTCACATATGCTCCTGTTTTTGCACCATATTTTAATCTCTACATGTATAAAAACACTTGTTTTAGTCTCCTGGAGAGTTTCAGCAGCTTGATTACATGCTACATGTGGCTTGACAGCGTAGATGCAGCATTGCCAAGAGACTGAGCAGGGTTGTATCAGAGTCACCTTTTCATCTGCAAGGGGTAAGTCTGTGATTACCCCTGCCGGGGCTGCTGTGTGTGCATGTCTTTTTGGCATTTGTGGAGCTCAGTTGTTTTTTTTGTGTGTATGTGCATGTTCTAAGTTTATTTTTTTTTTTGAGGGGTGAATAGTGTGTGTGCTGAGCGTGGTTGCCAGGTGGATGTGGGGAGCTGCTCAGGACTGGTAGGTTTGGTTTCTAGGAGTGTGCAGCATCCTTCCTGTGCGATGCGACTGATTGTTGGGTGGGAACGTTCCAGCTCATATGTCTTAAGCAATGTAGCTTGTGTAGTGGTGTGTTGTGTGGCCTGCGCAGAGTTTGCTGTGGCGCTGTGAGTGTAGAATCTCAGTTAGAGCTGGTGAGCAGCTGAAGTACCGGAGCTGGGAAGAGAGAGGTCTTGCAGCAGGTACGCTGTGGCTGTGAGGTGCCTCAGAGTGTGCTTTTCCCTTGTCTCTGCAGGTGCTTGGTTCAGTTGTGGAGAGGGAAGGGAAATCGTTATGTCAGGAAGCTCTGAGGGAAGGTGAGTGGTGTCAGCCTGGTCATCCCTTATCTGAAGCGAAGACGCTCAGGTGTTTCCCTGTGAGGTTCCGAGGTGAGGCTGTTTGGGATAGAGGAGCAGTGTGGCAGGCGGGTTCTTGCAAGCACAGTTGTCATTGTATGCTTTTGTGTTCCCAGGTGGCGTGGGTGATGCTGGCCGCTCCTTTCAAGCTTGGACCTAATTTGCAGGTCCAGAGGCAAGTGGCCTGCTGTTGTGAAAGGATAAAAGTAAAGCTGGGGTCGCTTATGTTGTTGAGGGATGGGTGCTACTGCTGGCAGCTGAATGTTTATCTTCTGCCTGTGTTTTTCTTTTGTTCAGGCTGAAATGCAGTGTGCAGTGCAGGACCTCTCGACCCAAGCTGCCTCTGCAGTGACTCTGGTGCGTGATGAGCAGAGGTAACTGTTGTTTTACGGGCGCAATTGTCACTGCAGTTATTTTCCTACATCCAATAGAGTACAATTCCAGTTTGCCTTTTAGAGGTTCTAAAAGTGGGTGAAGAGAACAGATGGAAGCATCTGCCATGGGGGGCAGGGAAGCGGCTGAGGTACAGGAGGGGATGAGAGTATGTGATTTTTTTCCCGGGGGTGGAATGGGATTGATTTTGTTGGTGTATAATCTGTTCTGCTCCTAGATTTTTCTTTCAGTGTAAATAAAATTTTAAGTTAATTCCATTTGAAAAAGTTCCAGTCCAGTAAAGTTCCAGCTGGGTCGTGTTGTCCTTTCAATGTTAAAAGCTGCAGCAAAAGCATGGGGATTGTTGCTTCTAGATACACCCCCAATTTTCTTGTCTGCAGTCTACGTGCAGTTGAGCAAAAGCAGATTTCAAAAAAAAAACCGAAAAAAAAACCATGAAACACA
Organism: Anas acuta; assembly: GCF_963932015.1. Classification (NCBI taxonomy): domain Eukaryota; kingdom Metazoa; phylum Chordata; class Aves; order Anseriformes; family Anatidae; genus Anas; species Anas acuta. The sequence continues at coordinate 115,134 of NW_027076128.1, forward strand.
CACAGAAAAACAATAATAAAAAAAACAAACCACCATTGGGTCACTTCTGAACGCAACGATCATTTGATCCCTTTGTTTTCCCAGGTGGTGTGGATGATACTGGCTGCACTGTTGGACCTTGGACTCGGAGAGGAAGAGGTGAGCAGAACCGTATGTTGCATCAGCGGTAGTCAGCATTGTGGAGCAGGTGGGCATCATGGCTGGCGTGCTAGTGAATGCTGGTACTCTGTTTTTTGCAGCTGATGATGAGCCTTCAATTGGCTAAGGTGACAATCGGTGCCTGTGCATTTCTTGAGGCGGAGGGACTTTACCATGCAGCAACCTAAGAGCTAAGTTGGGGGGCACCTGGTATTTGCATATCTTGGGTGGCTAATGGGAGCTGGGAGCCAGAGCAGCATGGAGCGTGCTGGCTGAATAGACTTGGTGCCACTGTGAGGGTGGTTCAGGCTGCTTGTGGCTGGGTCAGCAGGCTAATAGAAGCAGCGGGATTATTTTGTAGCATGAGTGCGTGTGCCAGGCAGGACAGTTTCCTTCAGTTTGTCTGTCCTGTAGTGTTGCTTCTCCATTGTGTGTTGTGAATTATGGTCTCCTTGGGTCTTGATATTCTCCTAACTTTTTAGACCGGACTGACTAGACAGGCGACTTGGTAGCTGTGCTGAAGGGCCTCAATGCTTGTTTTGTCATCATGGCTCTGATCCGAGCACTTTTTGTCTTGCAGTTGCTGCTTAAAGTGCAGATAAGTTTCAGGTCTTGTGATCTCAAGCTGAATATGATGCACATCTGTTTCCATCCTCACTCTTGCAGAAGTCGTCTGGGCCGTATCAGGAGCTCTTGCTTGGGAATTGATTTCCTGAGAGTTGTCTTAGGGGGTTTTCAGTCCCCATCCTTCTGGTCTCTTGTCTTGAAGGCAGGCTTTTTAGGCCTCCATCATCCCAGTTCTGGCAGTTGCTTCCAGTCGCGTGTCGTGACATTGGAGTCTCTGGTAGGGTCTGGTGCAGAGCACCTGTTCTGACTTGCTGTTGCCCTAGGGCTTTCCTTTTGGGGGTCACTTTTTCTTGTGCCTTGCGTTGTGTGTTTTGTTTGTAGTGTTTGTGGCGTGCCCGTGTGTGTATGTGTTTGGTCTGGAGCTGTCCTGCCTGGCAGTTAGTGATTAATGTGGCAGTGCATGGGTGTACTAATACATTGATGGGACTGTGTTGGCAAAGACATCCGGTCTGCCTCTGGGCACGTACTGAGGGGCAGCTGGCACAGTCATCTCTGGTAGTTGGCAGATGTGGATTTGGGAGAGTATATCTGCTTGTGAGCAGCTGTTTGTATAGTGCTTGAACGGTGTGCTTGAGGAGGTCTGTTGAATCTTGAAAGCTTACAGATACGGGGTTTTGAAACTTTTATTTTTTATTACTATTCTGTCCCCAGTAGAGTGTAAACCTTTGGAGGAACCTTTCACGGAAAGAGCTCCTTCTGGAACTGTTCATCAGTTGGTAGGCAACTCGGTGACTGTCTTGATCTACTTCTGAGGTGCTGAGGTATTGGGGCTTCTGTTTTGAAATGATAATATTGTAAATGGGGTCCCTTTGTGTTGTTGAGGGATGGGTGCTAATGCTGGCAGGTGAATGACTATCTTGTGACTGTTTTCATTTGTTGAAGGTGAAACACAGTGTACAACACGGGACTTGACCGGAGCTGCTTTTCGCAAGGTGAGCGATGAACAGATGTAGCAGGTACTTTAGGGGTGCAGTTGTCACTGCAGTTAGGTAACTGCACAAAATACAGTAAAAATCCTGTTTATATTTCAGGGGTATTGTAGCTGGCCTAAGAGAGCAGATGGAAGCATATGCCTCGAGGGGAGGTGAGGGGGCAGATGTAAGGGAGCAGATGAGAGTAACTGTCCCAGCTGTGCTGTGGCTTTGGATGCTGCTTCAGCCTGTGCTTTTCTTTTTGTTTCACTTTTGTCTCAGGCTGAGTGGGGCCAAGCTGCACTCTGAAGAGCAGCACGAGAAGGGCGGGCTGGTTGTGAGCTGGATTGGAGCAGAACTGCCGAGTAGCACGAGGTGATTGCGAAGGGTATCCATCTTGCTTTGCAGGTGCCATGGCAGGCTCTCCACAGAAGAGGCTGAGGATTTGAGAAGAGGTTGCAGCTCATCAAGGAGCGACACGTGCAGGGATGGCTTAAAAATGGTATGGCTGCTTTCTCTTCTGTTTATCAGGTGTCCCAGGCAACGTGGGCTGTGATGTTAGTTCCTGAGAACTGGAACGAAGCAGGTGCTGATAATGGTCTTCTTTGGTAGGCAAAGAGCTGCCCGAAGCCCTGTCCTGTGTAACGTGAGCATGCCTCTCTGAGTATGAAGCTTGCTTTCCAGTAGTTCCCAAAACTGTGTTGAAGCTGAAATGCTGCGTCTGTTTTTTTGTGTTGGGGTTGCACCTTGGTGAGTGCAGGGATGGGTTTTAAGTGGGTGCAGAGGAGGGCCTGGCCCCAGTGTTCTGTAGTGTGTTTTGACCCACCAGCATAGCCTTTTGATTCTCAGATATCCTACTGAAGTGATTTTTTCCTGTGAGTGGAATGAAATTGAATTATTTTTTGGCGTGTAATCAGTTCTGCTCCTAGATTGTTCTTTCTGTGTAAATGAAAGATCGAGGTAATTCCAGATGGAAAAAGAAATCGGTTGCTTACTTGGATGTATTGTCCTTTCAATATTCAAAGCTGCAGCAAAAGCATGGGGATTTTTGTTTCTAGAAACACCCCAGTTCTCCTGTCTGCACTCTGCATGCTGTTGAGCTAAGCCTTATAAAAGCAAATAAACCACAGCTGCTGCTCCTCCTCTTTCTACTTTCATGTGCTTTCCCCCTGCACTTTCCCAGGTGATTGGCTTCAGGGTCCAGGTGGGACCTAGTGGTAACTGAGTTGCAGGTATGCCATCAGAGAGCTCCTTCTGCCTGGGCCGCACTTTTGGGTAAGCGTTTGGTTTTATTTCAGTTGTTTGGAGGGTTCTTTAGGTGGGTCAGAGTCTATGGACTGATGCGTTTCCTAGTAGAAACGGGTACGCATGTCTTTTTGAGGTGGCAACTGGTGGGATCTGTCATTGTAAAGCAATCTATTAGTAGGTGCTTGTATTGCACGCAGCTCTTCCTCAGGTGAGTAGTTGTTATGGCATTTTTACGGATAGTATGGTGATGTTACTTTGTGTGTTTGCTTTGTGGTTCTGGTTCCCTTCTGATTTTTGCAGAATTACGGGGCTTTCTGTGATTCTTTGCCTGTATGTCAAATATTATCATAGTCAAAACCTTGGTGGTAAAGTGATGGAGCAGGGTTTAGGAGAAGTGTATCATGGAAGCTCCCTGTGTGAGCATGTGTCTGAAAATGGCAGCAGTGGGCATGTAAGGGGTAGTCTGTTTCAAGTTTAGGGACAGCTTGTTATATTTCTGGAGCTTTTGCCTGTGTGTTTTCTGTCTGTCGAGTGGTAGACCTTGCAGCCTTTTAGACTTTGTCCTTGAATTTACATAGTAGAAGTACGTTTATGAGGGGTTGCGAGGTACATTGTTTTTGGGAAACCGTGGGGTATGGTTCCTTGACCACATAAGTGCAGTAGTGCCTAGAGAGTGAGCAGGCTCACCTTCTTCTTCTCTGCAGAATAAGTCCGCCCGGGCCCCTTTCGGCGCGGCGTTGCCCGGGCCCATTTCTCAGGTAAATGTAGTGAGCAGATGAGGTAAAGAAGCTGGGAACAGAGAGGTATTGCACAGTAGCATGTTGCATCAGTAGTAGTAAGCGTTGTGGAGGAGGTGGGTGTCAGGGCTGGCATGCTTGTGAGTTCTGGTTCTCTGTTTTTGCAAGTGATGATGAACCTGTTTGACGTAATTCCATTTGAAAAAGTTCCAGTTACTGGCCTGGTCGTGTCGTCCTTTCAAAGTTAAAAGCTGCAGCAAAAGCATGGGGATTGTTGCTTCTAGAAACACCACAGGTCACCTGTCTGCTCTCTGCATGGTTTTCAGGTAAAGCAGATCTTAAAATAAAATAAAATAATAATAATAAAAAAATAAAAATCAGCTGCTGCTGCTGCTCCTTTCTTTCTACTTCCTTGTGCTTTGCCCCTCCCCTTTTCCAGGTGATTGGGTTTGGGTGCTGGGCGGGGCCGAATGGTATATGAGCCCCAGGCATGCTATCAGAGAGCTCCTTCTGCCTGGGCTGCTCCTTGGGGTAAGTGCTTTGTTTTTCCTTCAGTCAGTTGCAGGGTTCTCTAGGCAGACTGGAGTTTATAGATTTCTAGAATTTTTAAGTGCTTGGAATTCGCTTAATAGAGGGATGTTTAGTAGAGGTTTGTGGCTTATTGTTTTCTAGGATGGTGGGGTACTCCGCTGTTTTTGAGCTGCACTTTAATCTCTAGATGTATAAACCCACTCGTTTTATTCTGCAGAGGACTAAAACCAGCTTGATTGCATGGTACCTGTGGCTTGAGAGCGTAGATGCAGCATTACCAAGAGACTGAGCAGGGTTGTATCAGAGTCACCTTTTTTATCTGCAAGGGGTAAGTCTGTGATTACCCCTGCCGGGGCTGCTGTGTGCGCATGTCTTTTTGGCATTTGTGGAGCTCGGTTGTTTCTTTTTTTTGTGTGTATGCGTATGTTCTAACTTCTTGTTTTTTTTGAGGGGTGAATAGTGTGTGTGCTGAGCGTGGTTGCCAGGTGGATGTGGGGAGCTGCTCAGGACTGGTAGGTTTGGTTTCTAGGAGTGTGCGGCATCCTTCCTGTGCGATGCGACTGATTGTTGGGTAGGAACATTCCAGCTCATATGTCTTAAGCAATGTAGCTTGTGTAGTGTGTGTTGTGTGGCCTGGGCAGAGTTTGCTGTGGTGCTGTGAGTGAAGAATCTCAGAGCTGGTGAGCAGCTGAAGTACCGGAGCTGGGAAGAGAGAGGTCTTGCAGCAGGTACGCTGTGGCTGTGAGGTGCCTCAGAGTGTGCGTTTCCCTTGTCTCTGCAGGTGCTTGGTTCAGTTGTGGAGAGGGAAGGGAAATCATCATGTCACGAAGCTCTGAGGGAAGGTGAGTGGTGTCAGCCTGGTCATCCCTTATCCGAAGCGAAGGGAAGACGCTCAGGTGTTTCCCTCAGAGGGTCTGGGGTGAGACTGTTTGGGATAGAGGAGCAGTGTAGCAGGTGGGTGCTTGCAAGCACAGTGGTCATTTTGTCCTTTTATGTTCCCAGGTGGCGTGGGTGATGCTGGCCGCTCCTTTCAAGCTTGGACCTAATTTGCAGGTCCAGAGGCAAGTGGCCTGCTGTTTTGAAAGGATAAAAGTAAAGCTGGGGTCGCTTATGTTTTTGAGGGATGGGTGCTACTGCTGGCAGCTGAATGTTTATCTTCTTCCTGCCTTTCTCCTTTGTTCAGGCTGCAATGCAGTGTGCAGTGCAGGATGTGTCAACCAGCTGCCTCTGCAGTGACTCTGGTGTGTGATGAGCAGAGGTAACTGTTGTTTTTGGGGTGCGGTTGTCACTGCAGTTATTTTCCTACATCCAGTAGAGTAAAATTCCAGTTTGCCTTTTAGAGGTGCTGTAAGTGGGTGAAGAGAACAGATGGAAGCATGTGCCACGTGGGGCAGGCAAGCGGCTGAGGGACAGGAGGGGATGAGAGTATGTGATTTTTTTCCCGGGGGTGGAATGGAATTGATTTTGTTGGTGTATAATCTGTTCTGCTCCTAGATTTTTCTTTCAATGCAAATAAAAGTTTGTGCTAATTCCATTTGAAGAAGTTCCAGTTACTTGCTGGGTCGTGTTGTCCTTTCAATGTTAAAAGCTGCAGCAAAAGCATGGGGATTATTGCTTCTAGAAACACCCCAGTTTTCTTGTCTGCAGTCTGCATGCTGTTGAGCAAAAGCAGATTTGAAAAAAAAAAAAAAAGAAACAGGAAACACACAAAAAACAATAAGAAAAAAAAAACCACCATTGGGTCACTTCTGAACGCAATGATCATTTAATCCCTTTGTTTTCCCAGGTGGTGTGGATGATACTGGCTGCACTGTTGGACCTTGGACTCGGAGAGGAAGAGGTGAGCAGAACCGTATGTTGCATCAGCGGTAGTCAGCATTGTGGAGCAGGTGGGCATCATGGCTGGCGTGCTAGTGAATGCTGGTACTCTGTTTTTTGCAGCTGATGATGAGCCTTCAATTGGCTAAGATGACAATCGGTGCCTGTGCATTTCTTGAGGCGGAGGGACTTTACCATGCAGCAACCTAAGAGCTAAGTTGTGGGGCACCTGGTATTTGCATATCTTGGGTGGCTAATGGGAGCTGGGAGCCAGAGCAGCATGGAGCGTGCTGGCTGAATAGACTTGGTGCCACTGTGAGGGTGGTTCAAGCTGCTTGTGGCTGGGTCACCAGGCTAATAGAAGCAGCGGGATTATTTTGTAGCATGAGTGCGTGTGCCAGGCAGGACAGTTTCCTTCAGTTTGTCTGTCCTGTAGTGTTGCTTCTGCAGTGTCTGTTCTGTGCTTCTCGGGTCTTGATATCCTCCTGGCTTTTTAGACCGGACTGACCAGACAGGCGACTTGGTAGCTGTGCTGAAGGGCCTCAATGCTTGTTTTGTCATCATGGCTCTGATCAAGCAGCGACTGCAAGACAAGAAGTGCTCGAAAGTGCAGATCTGTTTCAGGTCTTGTGCATCATATTCGGTTTGAGATCACGTCTGTTTCCATCCTCACTCTTGCAGAAGTCATCTGGGCCGCATCAGGAGCTCTTGCTTGGGAATTGATTTCCTAAGTGTCTTCTTAGGGGGTTTTCAGCCCCCATCCTTCTGGTCTCTTGTCTTGAAGGCAGGCTTTTTAGGCCTCCACCATCCCAGTTCTGGCAGTTGCTTCCAGTCGCATGTCGTGACATTTGAGTCTCTGGTAGGGTCTGGTGCAGAGCACCTGTTCTGACTTGCTGTTGCCATAGGGCTTTCCCCCGGGGGTCACTTTTTCTTGCGCCTAGTGTTGTGTGTTTTGTTTGTAGTGTTTGTGGCGTGCCTGTGTGTGTACGTGTTTGGTCTGGAGCTGTCCTGCCTGGCAGTTAGTGATAATAGCTAACGTGGCAGTGCATGGGTGTACTAATACATTGATGGGACTGTTTTGGCGTAGACATCTGCCTCTGGGCGCATACTGAAGGACAGCTGGCACAGTCATCTCTGGAGGTTGGCAGTTGTGGATTTGGCAGAGTTGAGCTGCTTGCGAGCAGCTGTTTGCATAGTGCTTGAATGGTGTACTGTTGAATCTTGAAAGCTTACAGATATGGGGTTTTGAATTTTTTTATTTTTATTTCTTTCCTGTCCCCAGTAGAGTGTAAACCTTTGGAGGAACCTTTCACGGAAAGAGCTCCTTCTGGAACTGTTCATCAGTTGGTAGGCAGCTCGGTGCCTGTCTTGATCTACTTCTGAGGTGCTGAGGCAAGGGGGCTGCTGTTTTGAAATGATAATATCGTTAATTGGGTCCCTTTGTGTTGTGGAGGGATGGGTGCTAATGGTGGCAGGTGAATGATTGATTCTCTTGTGGCTGTTTTCATTTGTTTAAGGTGAAACACAGTGTACAACACGGGACTTGACGACCAGAGCTGCTTTTGGCAAGGTGAGCGATGAGCAGATGTAGAAGGTACTTTAGGGGTGCAGTTGTCACTGCAGTTAGTTAACTGCACAAAATACAGTAAAAATCCTGTTTATTTTATATTTCCGAGGTGTTGTAGCTGGCCTAAGAGAGCAGATGGAAACATCTTCCTCGAGGGCAGGTGAGGGGGCCGAGGTAAGGGAGCAGATGAGAGTAACTGTCCCAGCTGTGCTGTGGCTTTGGATGCTGCTTCAGCCTGTGGTTTTCTTTCTCTTTTGCAGGTGTCTCGCACAGGCTGAGTGGGGCCAAGCTGCACTCTGAAGAGCAGCACGAGAAGGGCGGGCTGGTTGTGAGCTGGATTGGAGCAGAATTGCCAAGTAGCACGAGGTGAGTGCGAAGGGTATCCGTCTTGCTTTGCAGGTGCCATGGCAGGCTCTCCACAGAAGCGGTTGAGGATTGGAGAAGAGGTTGCAGATGATCAAGGAGCGACACGTGCAGGGATGGCTTGAAAAGGGCATGGCTGCTTTCTCTTCTGTTTATCAGGTGTCCCAGGCAACGTGGGCTGTGATGTTAGTTCTTGAGAATTGGAACGAAGCAGGTGCTGATTGCGGTCTTCTTTGGTAAGCAAAGTGGTGCCCAAAGCCCTGTCCTGTGTAGCCTGAGCACGCCTCTCTGAGGATGAAGCTTGCTTTCCAGCAGTTCCCAAAGCTGTTGAAGCTGAAATGCTGCGTCTGTTTTTTTTGTGTTGGGGTTGCACCTTGGTGAGTGCAGGGATGGGTTTTAAGTGGGTGCAGCAGAGGGCCTGGCCCCAGTGTCCTGTAGTGTGTTTTGACCCACCAGCATAGCCACTTGGTTCTCAGATATCCTACTGAAGTAAGTGATTTTTCCTGTGAGTGGAATGGAATTGTTTTTTTTTTTTTTTGGCATGTAATCACTTCTGCTCCTAGATTTTTCTTTCTACGTAAATAAAAGATACTAAGAAAAAGAAAAGGTACGTTGTTTTGGGGAAACCGTGGGGTAGGGTTCCTTGGCCACATAAGTGCAGTAGTGCCTAGAGAGTGAGCAGGGTCACCTCCTTCTTCTCTGCAGAATAAGGCTGCCCGGCCCCATTTCGGCGCGGCGCCCCCCGGGCCCATTTGTCATGTGCAGCTACTGAGCAGGTTAGGTAAAGGAGTTTTGAACAGAGAGATATTGCACAACTGTATGTTGCATCAGTAGTAGTGAGTGTTGTCCAAGAGGTGGGTATCAGGGCTGGCATGCTAGTGAATGCTGGTTCTCTGTTTTTGCAAGTGATGATGAACCTGTTTGACTTAATTCCATTTGAAAAAGTTCCAGTTACTTGAGTGGTTGTGCTGTCCTTTCAATATTAAAAGCTGCAGCAAAAGCATGGGGATTGTTGCTTCTAGAAACACCCCAGGTCTCTTGTCTGCTCTCTGCATGTTGTTTAGCTAAAACATTTAAAAAAAAAAAAAAAAAAAAAAACAGGAAACACACACAGACAAAAAAAAAACAATAAGAAAAAAAACCAACACCATTGGCTGACTTGTTGTGAATGCAACGAACATTTAATCCCTTTGTTTTCCCAGGTGGAGTGGATGATACTGGTTTCACTGTTGGACCTTGGACTCGGAGAGGAACATGTGAGCACAATCGTAGGTTGCATCAGCAGTAGTCAGCATTGTGGAGAAGGTGAGCAATGGTGCTGGTGTCCTAGTGAATGCTGGTACTCTGTTTTTGCAGCTGATGATGAGCCTGGCAATTGACCAAGATGACAATTGGTGCCTGTGCATTTCTTGAGGCAGAGGGACTTTACCATGCAGCAATCTGAGAGCTAAGTTGGAGGGCACCTGGTATTTGCATATCTGGGGTGGCTAATGGGAGCTGGGAGCCAGAGCAGCATGGAGCGTGCTGGCTGAATAGACTTGGTGCCACTGTGAGGGTGGTTCAGGGTGCTTGTGGCTGGGTCACCAGGCTAATAGAAGAGGCAGGATTATTTTGTAGCGTGAGTGCGTGCGCCAGGCAGGACAGTTTCCTTCTGTTGGTCTGTCCTGTAGTGTTGCTTCTGCAGCGTCTGTTCTGTGCTTCTTGGGTCTTGATATCCTCATGACTTTTGACTCTGGACTGACCAGACAGGCGACTTGGTAGCTGTGCTGAAGGGCCTCAATGCTTGTTTTGTCATCATGGCTCTGATCCGAGAACTTCTTGTCTTGCAGTCGCTGCTTGAACTGCAGATCTGTTTCAGGTCTTGTGCATCGTATTCGGTTTGAGATCACATCTGTTTCCATCCTCACTCTTGCAGAAGTCGTCTGGGCCGCATCAGGAGCTCTTGCTTGGGAATTGATTTCCTAAGTGTCGTCTTAGGGGGTTTTCAGTCCCCATCCTTCTGGTCTCTTGTCTTGAAGGCAGGCTTTTTAGGCCTCCATCATCCCAGTTCTGGCAGTTGCTTCCAGTCGCGTGTCGTGACATTTGAGTCTCTCCTGGGGTCTGCTGCAGAGCAGTTGTTCTGACTTGCTGTTGCCATAGGGCTTTCCCCCGGGGGTCACTTTTTCTTGCGCCTAGTGCTGTGTGTTTTGTTTGTAGTGTTTGTGGCGTGCCTGTGTGTCTGTGTATGTGTTTGGTCTGGAGCTGTCCTGCCTGGCAGTTAGTGATGACAGGTAACGTGGCAGTGCATGGGTGTACTAATACATTGATGGGACTGTGTTGGCAAAGACATCCGGTCTGCCTCTGGGCACTTGCTGAAGGACATCTGGCACAGTATATCTGTTTGCGAGCAACTTCTCGTTTACCTCTATTTATTTAAAAAACTGTAAAATTTAATTGCAATCCAGTTTGGGACCCAGTCATGTATGACACCAGGGGGCTTGTCCAGGAGGGCTTTGGTTCTTGGAATCTTATTTGATGTAGGAGAGGTGCCCCAGCATTTGGTGGTTGCTGTTCGAGTCTGGTCGGGACTAATGGCATCTCGAACCTGAATACAGGTAAGCTAAGGTTTTGATTTTTTTTCAGCTCCCTTGCTGGCTGCAGCAGTATATTTTGCCCGTAATTCTGCGTGTGAAGATCTGAATGAAGACAACGGAGTCGTAAGTGTTTAAAGCGTATACTGTTCTGTTGGATGGGTTTTGGTTGCCTGTGTGTGTAAGAGTGTGACTGAGACGGAATTTAGTTCCGAAGCGATTGTGGAGGTCGTCTTTACCACGGTTCCAATCTCCCGCGAGGGACTTGGCCGGTGAAGGACCGAAGGGATTCCCAAAGAATTTGTGGGTGGGTGATAGATCTTAAATCCTCTTTAAGACACTCTTATTAAGGTAACCAAGGGCTGTGGGAATTGCCAGAGTAACATTCCTAGATGGGTGAGACAAAACCGAAGAGCAGGGACCAGAAGAAAGGGAGCAAATTACCAGACATACCAGCAGAAAGTCCATTAGGAATAACAGTTAGAAACTGGAACGAGAGAGGCCCCAGTAACGTAACAAGTAAATAAAAAATGGTTCAGTCTTGTGTGATAGAATGGCCAAAGGAGCCTTTAAGACCGCACGTCTTTCGGCCCGTTTTTGGATCCTTTGAAGACTGTATTTGTCAGGCCTTAAATACACATGTTAATTCGAAGGAACCTTTCTGCCGGGAAGAAAGTGATGATGCAGGATTATGGATCAGGAGGACTTCATGTCCTTTTACAGCCTTAATATTTACACTAAAAGCAGGTAAGAAATTTTGAAGAAGAAGAAGAACAGGAAAAATAAAAAGATAATAAACGGGAGCCGTTGGATAACCTACCATCTCCATATCGTAACAATCCACCTCTGGTGGTGTGCTGGGTCTGGCTGGAATGTTAACTTTCCCAGCAGCAGCCCATACAGTGCCGTACTCTGCAGTTGTAGCTGGAACAGCAGTGTTATCACACCAGTGTTGCGTCTACTGCTGAGCAGCAGTGGCACAGCATTGGGCCTTTCTCTAACCCTCCTAGGGGATGGGCAAAAAGCGAGGAGAGAAACATCGCTAGGGCAGCTGACCTAAACCAATCAAAGGGATATTCCATACCATGGGATGTCACACTCAGCAATAAAAGGTGGAAACAGGAAGAAGAGGGCAGGGGTGGGCTCTCGTTGAGAAGACGTCGGTCCTCCTCTCGAACACCGGCTGCGTGCGTTGAGGCCTTGCATCAAGGACGTGGTCAATCATCGCTCATTTGTGGGAAGTAGAGAGCAATTTCTTTCCTCTGCACTTCCATATAGCTGTCATTTATTTTGTTTGTTTGTTTTCGTCCCTTCTTTTTATTTTCCCTTTTCCCCTCCCTTTTCCCCTTTCCCTTTTTATTTCCCCTTAGTTAAATTGTTTAGTTCATGGTAGTCTTTATTTAATTATTATAATTATTTCCCTTTAATTAAATTATCCTGATCTCAACCCGTGAGTTGTTCTTTGCTTTACTTCTCCCCCTCCTCACCTAAAGGATGCATTCATGAGAAGTAGGACTGCCGTATCTGAGAGAGCTCCTCTATATCCTTTAAGGGAGGTAACTGGTGTATAACTGGGTTGGAGTTTTAACAGGGTTTTAAGGGTTTCAGGGTTAGCGTGTTAGGGTTTTAGAGTTCTTTTTGGGATGGAGTGTCGCTATGTTTTTTAGGGTTAGGGTCCTAGGGTTTTATTTTTGGTCAGTTATTTAGGGTTAGTGTGTTAAGATCCTTTTTTTTTTTATTTTTTCAGGTTAGGTTCTCCAGGGTTAGAGTTTCGAGCGTCCTAATTTTTTGGGTTACGGTGTTGAGCGTCCTAATGTTTTGTGTTAGGGCTTTGGGTGTTAAGCATCTGAATTTTTG
>NW_027076129.1:0-12500 GCF_963932015.1 Anas acuta
GCACCAACCAGACCGAAACCCCAAAACCGCTGCTGTTGACCCCAAGGTGGCCGCTGGTGACGCCGGTAGGGCCACCGGGCGCCCCGCGGGCCACAAGTACCCAACCCCAACCCCCAAACCCCCTAACCCTAACCCCCCAACCCTAACCCCCAACCATAACCCCCTAACCCTAACGGATCAAACCCTAACCCTAACCCTCTAACCCTAACCCCCCAAACTCCTAAACCCCCAACCCTAACCCCCGAACCCCCAACCGATCTAACCCTAACCCCCCAACCCTAACCCCCTAACCCTAACGGATCTAACCCTAACCCCACAACCCTAACAGATCTAACCCTAACCCTAATCCTCTAACCCTAACCCCCCATCCTAACCCCCTAAGTACCCAACCCCAACCCCCAAACCCCCTAACCCTAACCCCCCAAACACCCTAACCCTAACCCCCCAACCCCCTAACCCTAACCCCCCAACCCCCTAACCCCCAAACCTAAACCCCCAACCCTAACCCCCGAACCACAACCCTAACCCCCTAACCCTAACGGATCTAACCCTAACCCTAACCCAAACCCCATGGACCCCCCCCGCTGCGCCCCTCAAATGTGTCCCCCCGGAAACAAAACCCCGCACATTGTTTCCCCCCTCATTTTGGTTCCCCCCCCGGTGTGCCCCATAAATTTGTCCCCCCGGAAACAAAACCCCGCACACTTGGTTCCCCCCTCATTTTGGTTCCCCCACCGGTGCGCCCCACAAATGTGTCCCCCCGGAAAAAAAAACCCGCACATTTGGTTCCCCCCTCATTTTGGTTCCCCCCCCCGGTGCGCCCCACAAATGGGTCCCCCCGGAAACAAAACCCCGCACACATGGTTCCCCCCTCATTTTGGTTCCCCCCAGTTCGCCCCACAAATGTGTCCCCCCGGAAACAAAACCCCGCACTTTTGGTTCCCCCCTCATTTTGGTTCCCCCCCCCGGTGCGCCCCACAAATGTGTCCCCCTGGCACCGCACCCCGCAAACTTGGTTCCCCCCTCATTTTGGTTCCCCCCCACCCTTGGGGTCTCCCCAAGCCCCATGGACACCCCCCCCTTGGTGCCCCCTCCCCCATTTTGTCTCCCCCCGGTCCTACCCGTGCCCGCAGCAGCCGCTCGCACTCTGCCAGCGCCTTCCGCACCCGATGCTGCATCTCGGCCAGGTGGAGGCAAGCGCTGGGGGGGGGGGGAATAAATTGGGGGGGGTCAATTTGGGGGGGGTCTGGGGGCATCTTGGGGGTTGGGGGCGCATTTAGGGGGTGGAGGGGACTGGTTCTCACCTGTAGGACTTGGCGTCGAGCCCCCCCGGGGGCAGCTGCAGGGCCAGGATGCCTGGGGGGGTGCGGGGGGGGGGATGTCAGCACCCAGAAGACCGAAACCCCAAAACCGCTGCCGTTGACCCCAAGGTGGCCGCTGGTGACGCCAGTAGGGCCACCGGGCGCCCTGCGGGCCACAAGTACCCAACCCCAACCCCCAAACCCCCTAACCCTAACCCCCCAACCCTAACCCCCAACCATAACCCCCTAACCCTAACGGATCAAACCCTAACCCTAACCCTCTAACCCTAACCCCCAAACTCCTAAACCCCCAAACCTAACCCCCGACCCCCCAACCGATCTAACCCTAACCCTCTAACCCTAACCCCCCAACCCTAACCCCCTAACCCTAACGGATCTAACCCTAACCCCACAACCCTAACAGATCTAACCCTAACCCTAATCCTCTAACCCTAACCCCCCATCCTAACCCCCTAAGTACCCAACCCCAACCCCCAAACCCCCTAACCCTAACCCCGCAAACACCCTAACCCTAACCCCCCAACCCCCTAACCCTAACCCCCCAACCCCCTAACCCCCAACCCTAAACCCCCAACCCTAACCCCCGAACCCCAACCCTAACCCCCTAACCCTAACGGATCTAACCCTAACCCCCCAACCCTAACAGATCTAACCCTAACCCTAATCCTCTAACCCTAACCCCCCATCCTAACCCCCCAAGTACCCAACCCCAACCCCCAGACCCCCTAACCCTAACCCCCCAAGTACCCAACCCCAACCCACAAACCCCCTAACCCTAACCCCCCAACCCCCTAACCCCCAACCCTAAACCCCCAACCCTAAACCCCCAACGCTAACGGATCTAACCCTAATCCTCTAACCCTAACGCCCAAACCCCCTAAGCCCCTAACCCTAACGGATCTAAGCCTAACCCTAACCCTCTAACCCTAACCCCCCCAACCCCCTAATCCCCCAACCCTAACGGATCTAACCCTAACCCTCTAACCCTAACGCCCAAACCCCCTAACGGATCTAAGCCTAACCCTAACCCTCTAACCCTAACCGCCCCAACCCCCTAACCCCCCAACCCTAACGGATCTAACCCTAACCCTCTAACCCTAACGCCCAAACCCCCACACCCTAACCCTAACGGATCTAAGCCTAACCCGAACCCCCCAACCCTAACCCCCGACTCCCCAACCATAACCGCCTGACCCTAACGGATCTAACCCTAACCCTCTAACCATAACCCCCCAAACCCCCTAACCCCCCAACCCTAACCCCCGACCCCCCAACCCTAACCCCCTAACCCTAACGGATCTAACCCTAACCCCCCAACCCTAACAGATCTAACCCTAACCCTAATCCTCTAACCCTAACCCCCCATCCTAACCCCCAAGTACCCAACCCCAACCCCCAAACCCCCTAACCCTAACCCCCCAAATACCCTAACCCCAAACCCCCAACCCCCTAACCCTAACCCCCCAACCCCCTAACCCCCAACCCTAAACCCCCAACCCTAACCCCCGAACCCCAACCCTAACCCCCTAACCCTCACGGATCTAACCCTAACCCTAACCCAAACCCCATGGACCCCCCCCCGGTGAGCCCCACAAATGGGTCCCCCCGGAAACAAAACCCCGCACACTTGGTTCCCCCCTCATTTTGGTTCCCCCCCCCGGTGCGCCCCACAAATGGGTCCCCCCGGAAACAAAACCCCGCACACATGGTTCCCCCCTCATTTTGGTTCCCCCCCGGTGCTCCCCACAAATGGGTCCCCCCGGAAACAGTACCCCGCACACTTGGTTCCCCCCTCATTTTGGATCCCCCCGGTGCGCCCCACAAATGAGTCCCCCTGGAAACAGTACCCTGCACACTTGGTTCCCCCCTCATTTTGGTTCCCCCCGGTGCGCCCCACAAATGGGTCCCCCTGGAAACAGTACCCCGCACACTTGGTTCCCCCCTCATTTTGGTTCCCCCCCAGTGCGCCCCGCAAATGTGTCCCCCGTGAAAACACACCCCGCACACTTGGTTCCCCCCCTCATTTTGGTTCCCCCCCCCCCCCCCGCCCCCCCCTTGGGGTCCCCCCTAGCGCCATGGACCCCCCCCCCCGGTGCGCCCCGCAAATGCTACTGAGCCGCACTAAAATGTGTCCGGGCGACGTCGCGCTAAAATGTGTCCGGGTGGCGCCGCGCTTAAATGTGCCCGGGCGGCGTCGCGCTAAAATGTATCTGGGCCCATAACCCTCTAACCCTAACGGATCTAACCCTAACCCTAACCCTCTAACTCTAACCCCCCAACCCCCTAACCCCCCAACCCTAACCCCCGACCCCCCAACCGATCTAACCCTAACCCTAACCCTATAACCCTAACCCCCCAACCCTAACCCCCTAACCCTAACGGATCTAACCCTATCCCTCTAACCCTAACCCTAACCCAACCCCCAACACCCCAACCCTAACCCCCGACCCCCCAACCCTAACGGATCTAACCCTAACCCTCTAACCTTAACCCCCCAACCCCCCAAACCCAACCACCCAACCCTAACCCCCTAACCCTAACCCCCGACACCAAAACCCTAACCCCCTAACCCTAACGGATCTAACCCTAACCCTAACGCTCTAACCCTAACACCCAACCCCCTAACCCACCAACCCTAACCCCCGACCCCACAACCTTAACCCCCGACTCGCCAACCCTAACCCCCTAACCCTAAATCCCAACCCAAAACCCCCCAACCCTAACCCCCGACCCCCCACCCCTAACCCCCTAACCCTAACGGATCTAACACTAACCCTCTAACCCGAACATCCCAAGCCCCTAACCCCCAACCCAAAACGCTAAACATAACCATAGCCAGCATCTAAGACGACTGAAAAATCAGGCCCCAGGAAATGCGTTGCGAACCCCTTTGGACCATCCAAAAGTGCCCCCAAAGGAAGGCTTTGGGTACAAGAGAACTCCCCAGGGGAGCCTTTACGCAGCCCCACATGCAACTGGACCCTCCGGGTTCGCTGTTCCTGAGCAAACCTAAACGTAGCCCTAGCCGGCATCGAAGACGACTGAAAATTCAGGTCCCAGGAAATGCGTTGCGAGCCCTTTTTGCCCATCCAAAAGTGCCCCCAAAGGAAGGCTTTGGGTACAAGAGAACTCCCCAGGGGAGCCTTTACGCAGCCCCACATGCAACTGGACCCTCCGGGTTCGCTGTTTCCGAGCATCCCTAAACATATCCCTAGCCGTCATCGTAGATGAGTGAAAAATCAGACCCCAGGAAATGCGTTGCGAGCCCTTTTCGCCCATCCAAAAGTGCCCCCAAAGGAAGGCTTTGGGTACAAGAGAACTCCCCAGGGGAGCCTTTACGCAGCCCCACATGCAACTGGACCCTCCGGGTTCGCTGTTCCTGAGCAAACCTAAACGTAGCCCTAGCCGTCATCGGAGACGACTGAAAAATCAGGCCCCAGGAAATGCGTTGCGAGCCCTTTTCGCCCATCCAAAAGTGCCCCCAAAGGAAGGCTTTGGGAACAAGAGAACTCCCCAGGGGAGCCTTTACGCAGCCCCACATGCAACTGGACCCTCCGGGTTCGCTGTTCCTGAGCAAACCTAAACGTAGCCCTAGCCGTCAACGGAGACGACTGAAAAATCAGGCCCCAGGAAATGCGTTGCGAGCCCCTTTGGACCATCCAAAAGTGCCCCCAAAGGAAGGCTTTGGGTACAAGTGAACTCCCCAGGGGAGCCTTTACGCAGCCCCACATGCAACTGGACCCTCCGGGTTCGCTGTTCCTGAGCAAACCTAAACGTAACCCTAGCCGTCATCGTAGATGAGTGAAAAATCAGGCCCCAGGAAATGCGTTGCGAACACCTTTGGACCATCCAAAAGTGCCCCCAAAGGAAGGCTTTGGGTACAAGAGAACTCCCCAGGGGAGCCTTTACGCAGCCCCACATGCAACTGGACCCTCCGTGTTTGCTGTTCCTGAGCAAAACTAAACGTAGCCCTAGCCGTCATCGGAGACGACTGAAAAATCAGGCCCCAGGAAATGCGTTGCGAGCCCCTTTGGACCATCCAAAAGTGCCCCCAAAGGAAGGCTTTGGGTACAAGTGAACTCCCCAGGGGAGCCTTTACGCAGCCCCACATGCAACTGGACCCTCCGGGTTCGCTGTTTCCGAGCATCCCTAAACATAGCCCTAGTCGGCATCGAAGACGACTGAAAAATCAGGCCCCAGGAAATGCGTTCCGAGCCCTTTTTGCCCATCCAAAAGTGCCCCCAAAGGAAGGCTTTGGGTACAAGAGAACTCCCCAGGGGAGCCTTTTACGCAGCCCCACATGCAACTGGACCCTCCGGGTTCGATGATTCCGAGCATCCCTAAACATAGCCCTAGCCGTCAACGGAGACGACTGAAAATCAGGCCCCAGGAAATGCGTTGCGAGCCCCTTTGGACCATCCAAAAGTGCCCCAAAGGAAAGCTTTGGGTACAAGTGAACTCCCCAGGGGAGCCTTTACGCAGCCGCACATGCAACTGGACCCTCCGGGTTCGCTGTTTCCGAGCATCCCTAAACATAGCCCTAGTCGGCATCGAAGACGACTGAAAAATCAAGCCTCAGGAAATGCGTTGCGAGCCCTTTTCGCCCATCCAAAAGTGCCCCCAAAGGAAGGCTTTGGGTACAAGAGAACTCCCCAGGGGAGCCTTTACGCAGCCCCACATGCAACTGGACCCTCCGGGTTCGCTGTTCCTGAGCAAACCTAAACGTAGCCCTAGCCGTCATCGGAGACGACTGAAAAATCAGGCCCCCGGAAATGCGTTGCGAACCCCTTTGGACCATCCAAAAGTGCCCCCAAAGGAAGGCTTTGGGTACAAGAGAACTCCCCAGGGGAGCCTTTACGCAGCCCCACATGCAACTGGACCCTCCGGGTTCGCTCTTTCCGAGCATCCCTAAACATATCCCTAGCCGTCATCGTAGATGAGTGAAAAATCAGACCCCAGGAAATGCGTTGCGAGCCCTTTTCGCCCATCCAAAAGTGCCCCCAAAGGAAGGCTTTGGGTACAAGTGAACTCCCCAGGGGAGCCTTTACGCAGCCCCACATGCAACTGGACCCTCCGGGTTCGCTGTTCCTGAGCAAACCCCAAACATAGCCCTAGCCAGCATCGAAGACGACTGAAAAATCAGGCCCCAGGAAATGCGTTGCGAGCCCTTTTCGCCCATCAAAAAGTGCCCCCAAAGGAAGGCTTTGGGTACAAGAGAACTCCCCAGGGGAGCCTTTACGCAGCCCCACATGCAACTGGACCCTCCGGGTTCGCTGTTCCTGAGCAAACCTAAACGTAGCCCTAGCCGGTATGGGAGAAGACTGAAAAATCAGGCCCCAGAAAAATCGTTGCGAACCCCTTTGGACCATCCAAAAGTGCCCCCAAAGGAAGGCTTTGGGTACAAGAGAACTCCCCAGGGGAGCCTTTACGCAGCCCCACATGCAACTGGACCCTCCGGGTTCGCTGTTCCTGAGCAAACCTAAACGTAGCCCTAGCCATCATCGGAGACGACTGAAAAATCAGGCCCCAGGAAATGTGTTGCGAGCCCCTTTGGACCATCCAAAAGTGCCCCCAAAGGAAGGCTTTGGGTACAAGTGAACTCCCCAGGGGAGCCTTTACGCAGCCCCACATGCAACTGGACCTCCGGGTTCGCTGTTTCCGAGCATCCCTAAACATAGCCCTAGCCGGCATCGAAGACGACTGAAAAATCAGGCCCCAGGAAATGCGTTGCGAGCCCCTTTGGACCATCCAAAAGTGCCCCCAAAGGAAGGCTTTGGGTACAAGTGAACTCCCCAGGGAGCCTTTACGCAGCCCCACATGCAACTGGACCCTCCGGGTTCGCTGTTTCCGAGCATCCCTAAACATAGCCCTAGCCGGCATGGGAGAAGACTGAAAAATCAGGCCCAGGAAATGCTTTGCGAGCCCTTTTCGCCCATCCAAAAGTGTCCCCAAAGGAAGGCTTTGGGTACAAGAGAACTCCCCAGGGGAGCCTTTACGCAGCCCCACATGCAACTGGACCCTCCGGGTTCGCTGTTCCTGAGCAAAGCTAAACCTAGCCCTAGCCGTCATCGGAGACGACTGAAAAATCAGGCCCCAGGAAATGTGTTGCGAGCCCCTTTGGACCATCCAAAAGTGCCCCCAAAGGAAGGCTTTGGGTACAAGAGAACTCCCCAGGGGAGCCTTTACGCAGCCCCACATGCAACTGGACCCTCCGGGTTCGCTGTTCCTGAGCAAACCTAAACGTAGCCCTAGCCGTCATCGGAGACGACTGAAAAATCAGGCCCCAGGAAATGCGTTGCGAGCCCCTTTGGACCATCCAAAAGTGCCCCCAAAGGAAGGCTTTGGGTACAAGTGAACTCCCCAGGGGAGCCTTTACGCAGCCCCACATGCAACTGGACCCTCCGGGTTCGCTGTTCCTGAGCAAACCTAAACGTAGCCCTAGCCGTCATCGGAGACGACTGAAAAATCAGGCCCCAGGAAATGCGTTGCGAGCCCCTTTGGACCATCCAAAAGTGCCCCCAAAGGAAGGCTTTGGGTACAAGAGAACTCCCCAGGGGAGCCTTTACGCAGCCCCACATGCAACTGGACCCTCCGGGTTCGCTGTTTCCGAGCAAACCTAAACGTAGCCCTAGCCGTCAACGGAGACGACTGAAAAATCAGGCCCCAGGAAATGCGTTGCGAGCCCCTTTGGACCATCCAAAAGTGCCCCCAAAGGAAAGCTTTGGGTACAAGTGAACTCCCCAGGGGAGCCTTTACGCAGCCCCACATGCAACTGGACCCTCCGGGTTCGCTGTTTCCGAGCATCCCTAAACATAGCCCTAGTCGGCATCGAAGACGACTGAAAAATCAAGCCTCAGGAAATGCGTTGCGAGCCCTTTTCGCCCATCCAAAAGTGCCCCCAAAGGAAGGCTTTGGGTACAAGAGAACTCCCCAGGGGAGCCTTTACGCAGCCCCACATGCAACTGGACCCTCCGGGTTCGCTGTTCCTGAGCAAACCTAAACGTAGCCCTAGCCGTCATCGGAGACGACTGAAAAATCAGGCCCCCGGAAATGCGTTGCGAACCCCTTTGGACCATCCAAAAGTGCCCCCAAAGGAAGGCTTTGGGTACAAGAGAACTCCCCAGGGGAGCCTTTACGCAGCCCCACATGCAACTGGACCCTCCGGGTTCGCTGTTCCTGAGCAAACCTAAACGTAGCCCTAGCCGGCATCGAAGACGACTGAAAAATCAGGCCCCAGGAAATGCGTTGCGAGCCCTTTTTGCCCATCCAAAAGTGCCCCCAAAGGAAGGCTTTGGGTACAAGAGAACTCCCCAGGGGAGCCTTTACGCAGCCCCACATGCAACTGGACCCTCCGGGTTCGCTGTTTCCGAGCATCCCTAAACATATCCCTAGCCGTCATCGTAGATGAGTGAAAAATCAGACCCCAGGAAATGCGTTGCGAGCCCTTTTCGCCCATCCAAAAGTGCCCCCAAAGGAAGGCTTTGGGTACAAGTGAACTCCCCAGGGGAGCCTTTACGCAGCCCCACATGCAACTGGACCCTCCGGGTTCGCTGTTCCTGAGCAAACCCCAAACATAGCCCTAGCCAGGATCGAAGACGACTGAAAAATCAGGCCCCAGGAAATGCGTTGCGAGCCCTTTTCGCCCATCCAAAAGTGCCCCCAAAGGAAGGCTTTGGGTACAAGAGAACTCCCCAGGGGAGCCTTTACGCAGCCCCACATGCAACTGGACCCTCCGGGTTCGCTGTTCCTGAGCAAACCTAAACGTAGCCCTAGCCGTCATCGGAGACGACTGAAAAATCAGGCCCCAGGAAATGCGTTGCGAGCCCCTTTGGACCATCCAAAAGTGCCCCCAAAGGAAGGCTTTGGGTACAAGTGAACTCCCCAGGGGAGCCTTTACGCAGCCCCACATGCAACTGGACCCTCCGGGATCGCTGTTCCTGAGCATCCCTAAACATAGCCCTAGCCGGCATCGAAGATGAATGAAAAATCAGGCCCCAGGAAATGCGTTGCGAGCCCCTTTGGACCATCCAAAAGTGCCCCCAAAGGAAGGCTTTGGGTACAAGAGAACTCCCCAGGGGAGCCTTTACGCAGCCCCACATGCAACTGGACCCTCCGGGTTCGCTGTTTCCGAGCATCCCTAAACATAGCCCTAGCCGGCATGGGAGAAGACTGAAAAATCAGGCCCCAGGAAATGCGTTGCGAGCCCTTTTCGCCCATCCAAAAGTGCCCCCAAAGGAAGGCTTTGGGTACAAGTGAACTCCCCAGGGGAGCCTTTACGCAGCCCCACATGCAACTGGACCCTCCGGGTTCGCTGTTCCTGAGCAAACCTAAACGTAGCCCTAGCCGTCATCGGAGACGACTGAAAAATCAGGCCCCAGGAAATGCGTTGCGAGCCCCTTTGGACCATCCAAAAGTGCCCCCAAAGGAAGGCTTTGGGTACAAGTGAACTCCCCAGGGGAGCCTTTACGCAGCCCCACATGCAACTGGACCCTCCGGGTTCGCTGTTCCTGAGCAAACCTAAACGTAGCCCTAGCCGTCATCGGAGACGACTGAAAAATCAGGCCCCAGGAAATGCGTTGCGAGCCCCTTTTTACCATCCAGAAGTGCCCCCAAAGGAAGGCTTTGGGTACAAGAGAACTCCCCAGGGGAGCCTTTACGCAGCCCCACATGCAACT
This sequence comes from Anas acuta, assembly GCF_963932015.1. Classification (NCBI taxonomy): domain Eukaryota; kingdom Metazoa; phylum Chordata; class Aves; order Anseriformes; family Anatidae; genus Anas; species Anas acuta. The sequence continues at coordinate 9,998 of NW_027076129.1, forward strand.
GGACCCTCCGGGTTCGCTGTTTCCGAGCAAACCTAAACGTAGCCCTAGCCGTCAACGGAGACGACTGAAAAATCAGGCCCCAGGAAATGCGTTGCGAGCCCCTTTGGACCATCCAAAAGTGCCCCCAAAGGAAGGCTTTGGGTACAAGAGAACTCCCCAGGGGAGCCTTTACGCAGCCCCACATGCAACTGGACCCTCCGGGTTCGCTGTTCCTGAGCAAACCTAAACGTAGCCCTAGCCGTCATCGGAGACGACTGAAAAATCAGGCCCCAGGAAATGCGTTCCGAGCCCTTTTTGCCCATCCAAAAGTGCCCCCAAAGGAAGGCTTTGGGTACAAGTGAACTCCCCAGGGGAGCCTTTACGCAGCCCCACATGCAACTGGACCCTCCGGGTTCGCTGTTTCCGAGCAACCCTAAACATAGCCCTAGGCGGCATGGGAGAAGACTGAAAAATCAGGCCCCAGGAAATGCGTTGCGAGCCCTTTTCGCCCATCCAAAAGTGCCCCCAAAGGAAGGCTTTGGGTACAAGAGAACTCCCCAGGGGAGCCTTTACGCAGCCCCACATGCAACTGGACCCTCCGGGTTCGCTGTTCCTGAGCAAACCTAAACGTAGCCCTAGCCGTCATCGGAGACGACTGAAAAATCAGGCCCCAGGAAATGCGTTGCGAGCCCCTTTGGACCATCCAAAAGTGCCCCCAAAGGAAGGCTTTGGGTACAAGTGAACTCCCCAGGGGAGCCTTTACGCAGCCCCACATGCAACTGGACCCTCCGGGTTCGCTGTTCCTGAGCAAACCTAAACGTAGCCCTAGCCATCAACGGAGACGACTGAAAAATCAGGCCCCAGGAAATGCGTTGCGAGCCCCTTTGGACCATCCAAAAGTGCCCCCAAAGGAAAGCTTTGGGTACAAGTTAACTCCCCAGGGGAGCCTTTACGCAGCCCCAAATGCAACTGGACCCTCCGGGTTCGCTGTTCCTGAGCAAACCTAAACGTAGCCTTAGCCGTCATCGGAGATGAGTGAAAAATCAGGCCCCCGGAAATGCGTTGCGAACCCCTTTGGACCATCCAAAAGTGCCCCCAAAGGAAGGCTTTGGGTACAAGTGAACTCCCCAGGGGAGCCTTTACGCAGCCCCACATGCAACTGGACCCTCCGGGTTCGCTCTTTCCGAGTATCCCTAAACATAGCCCTAGTCGGCATCGAAGACGACTGAAAAATCAGGCCTCAGGAAATGCGTTGCAAGCCCCTTTGGACCATCCAAAAGTGCCCCCAAAGGAAGGCTTTGGGTACAAGAGAACTCCCCAGGGGAGCCTTTACGCAGCCCCACATGCAACTGGACCCTCCGGGTTCGCTGTTTCCGAGCATCCCTAAACGTAGCCCTAGCCGTCATCGGAGACGAGTGAAAAATCAGGCCCCAGGAAATGCGTTGCAAGCCCCTTTGGACCATCCAAAAGTGCCCCCAAAGGAAGGCTTTGGGTACAAGAGAACTCCCCAGGGGAGCCTTTACGCAGCCCCACATGCAACTGGACACTCCGGGTTCGCTGTTTCCGAGCATCCCTAAACATAGCCCTAGCCGGCATGGGAGAAGACTGAAAAATCAGGCCCCAGGAAATGCGTTGCGAGCCCTTTTCGCCCATCCAAAAGTGCCCCCAAAGGAAGGCTTTGGGTACAAGAGAACTCCCCAGGGGAGCCTTTACGCAGCCCCACATGCAACTGGACCCTCCGGGTTCGCTGTTCCTGAGCAAACCTAAACGTAGCCCTAGCCGTCATCGGAGACGACTGAAAAATCAGGCCTCAGGAAATGCGTTGCGAGCCCCTTTGGACCATCCAAAAGTGCCCCCAAAGGAAGGCTTTGGGTACAAGTGAACTCCCCAGGGGAGCCTTTACGCAGCCCCACATGCAACTGGACCCTCCGGGTTCGCTGTTCCTGAGCAAACCTAAACGTAGCCCTAGCCGTCATCGGAGATGAGTGAAAAATCAGGCCCCCGGAAATGCGTTGCGAACCCCTTTGGACCATCCAAAAGTGCCCCCAAAGGAAGGCTTTGGGTACAAGAGAACTCCCCAGGGGAGCCTTTACGCAGCCCCACATGCAACTGGACCCTCCGGGTTCGCTGTTTCCGAGCATCCCTAAACATAGCCCTAGCCGGCATCGAAGACGACTGAAAAATCAGGCCCCAGGAAATGCGTTCCGAGCCCTTTTTGCCCATCCAAAAGTGCCCCCAAAGGAAGGCTTTGGGTACAAGTGAACTCCCCAGGGGAGCCTTTACACAGCCCCACATGCAACTGGACCCTCCGGGTTCGCTGTTCCTGAGCAAACCTAAACGTAGCCCTAGCCGTCATCGTAGATGAGTGAAAAATCAGGCCCCAGGAAATGCGTTGCGAGCCCCTTTGGACCATCCAAAAGTGCCCCCAAAGGAAGGCTTTGGGTACAAGTGAACTCCCCAGGGGAGCCTTTACGCAGCCCCACATGCAACTGGACCCTCCGGGTTCGATTTTTCCTAGCAACCC